>NC_092149.1:86904694-87184576 GCF_045791955.1 Oncorhynchus clarkii lewisi
AGCAGTGACTTCATGTGAGTCATCTTTACCACAAGCCTCGGGAAGGACAGCTGGTGGTGAGCGGCTTTCCTTTGATGATTAGGTTTTAATATAATCCTACGTAATAATCAATCAGCTTGCCTTTGTCTCTGCACACCGAGGGGCGGAAAGAGTACTGAAATATTCTACTCAAGTAAGAGTACTGTTAGTGGTAGGATAGAAAATAACAAGAAAAGTCAAACGTAGCTCATTTAAAAAGTACTCAGTAGTTGGAGTAGAGTACAGTAGTTGGACTAGAGTAGTTGGAGATGAGTAGAGTAGTTGTAGTAGAGTAGTTGGATGAGTGTAGTTGGACTAGAGTAGTTGGAGATGAGTAGAGTAGTTGTAGTAGAGTAGTTGGATGAGTGTAGTTGGACTAGAGTAGTTGGAGATGAGTAGAGTAGTTGTAGTAGAGTAGTTGGATGAGTGTAGTTGGACTAGAGTAGTTGGAGATGAGTAGAGTAGTTGTAGTAGAGTAGTTGGATGAGTGTAGTTGGACTAGAGTAGTTGGAGATGAGTAGAATAGTTGTAGTAGCGTAGTTGAATAGATTAGAGTAGTAGAATAGAGTAGTTGGATAAATACAGTAGTTGTAGTAGAGTACTTTGGAGTAGAGTACTTGGACTACAGTACTTGGAGAGGAGTAGAGTAGTTGTAGTTAGAGTAGTTGGAGGGAGAAGTTGGACTAGAGTAGTTGGAGTAGTGTAGAGTAGTTGGAGAAGAGTAGTTGGAGTGGAGTAGTTGGAGTGGAGTAGTTGGAGTAGAGTAGTTGTGCTAGAGTAATTGGAGTAGTGTAGAGTAGTTGGAGAAGAGTAGAGTTAAACAGTTGGAGTAGTGTAGAGTAGCTGGAGGTTTAGGAAAGCTTCTAAAGTTTGTAATATCTACTTTAAAATGTCAGACTTGATTTCCCCAACGAAAAATGTATCAACCCCTAAAAAGAATGTCCACTAATTGTCCTCATTCACACTGTCTGTTGCTGCAGGACTATTTCCGGCTGTAGCAAACTAGCTCAAGTGTAGATCTTACTTCTTCTGTCGATGAATGACAATGCAGTATTGAAAAGCAGACACTAGGTGTCCCTGCCGTCATGTCAATTTGTATAAACAGCCACGAAGCCTACGTCCTATTTCCCAGCATGCCACTCTTCCAGGTGCATGGCAGCAGGTGGTAGGAAGAGGGAGGACATCGAACATATTGAATACTTCACGTTTTCACGTCTCTTTGTGTTCTTCAGTTAGCCCCCCCCCCCTCCCCTCCCCTCCTGGTAGCCTTGTTTCATTTGAACATTCTTCAAAGATGTCCCTCAGCCTCAGGTGAGGGGTGCTCATTTAGGGGTGTATGAGTAAAGCTTAGTCAAGCAGTATCAATATCAGCACAGATTTCGAATGAACTACTAACCCTAACCTAAAAGTGGGCTGAGAATCAATTTCTCTATCCAAAAATAGGACAGAAGAAGCAGAACCAACATTGACCATCAAAGATAAAGACCGTACAGACCATTTCCCTACGGCTGTTCTCTGATATAAGTCATCTGACACAGTCACAGGTGTAGCTCTCATTACCGTCGGTCCACTGCGTTCTCCTGTGACGTCATTGCGGGTCCCCCACCATATGAATGTATAATATGAATGTCCCCGCCACCACAGACCGAGCAATTCCCGCTCCCCAATCCGCTCCAGAATTTCAAGGGTTTGGATGCCCTTGTGTCGTATGTGTGTTTGGTTTTTTCCTCTCTTTTTCTGGCCAAACCCAGTTATTGCACTTTAGCGAAACGTTTTGTTTCGGTGAATCCAGCGCGGTATAGGTCTGCCCGTAGCTCGGTGAAGAAACATGGGGATTTGATTCTATTTCCAACGGGACAGGAATTGGATCGTGTTGGTACATCAGACAATAGTTGTATTTAGGTGGTGTCTGTCTAAAAATGAAGCACCCGAAGCTATGGAGAGCGTTGCTTTTCATGACGGTGTTGTACCAGTTTGGGACGTCAAGCAGATACGGTAAGATGATGTTGGAGTGTCGGGAACATGGAGTTTTAGTGGAGGCAGAGATGGAAGAGAAGAGGCAGTGATAGAGGGAAACTTCACTGAGCGGTAGCTAGTGAAGCAGTGTTTGGACTGAGGTCCGCGGTTTAGAGAAATGTATGATTCACACGTTTTTACCTTAAAGATCTGCAAGGTGTGAATGGCATTACATTTCATCAAAGTAATGAAATAAATCGGAATTGGGAAGAGATATTGAGTAAATACATTTTTATTAGTTGGATGTTTTTAAATAGCTTTGGTGTCGGTTTTTGTAACTTCAATTAACAGCTAAACGTTTAACAATTAACAGCTAAAACAACCACAGTTCACTGTTGACAAGAAAAAGTCCATAAAGTAGAAATGGTTTTCTATTGGCTTTATGAAATACCAGCTTTATAGCTTTCAGACCTAAAGTTTGCAGTATCGGCTTTCCACTTGCATGAAGTTTATGCGTTTCAGAACCACGGAGAGCAACTAGGCTACGGTTTACCGCTACTTGCATTGCCTGTTCAGATTGTACTCTCCGTGTCTTCTCTGCAAACCTTGGTCTCCACTTCCCTGTTTTTTATACCCCTCTCTATTCCTACTCCCCCCTCCTCCTACACCCTCGTCACACCATTTAGTTCCACATTGAGCATTATTCTGACTCTCAGGTCTCATAATGCCTAGCTCCCTGGTAACAGAGGAGCACCGCCTCATCCCAGCCAGTTACCATGGCTACCTGGCGTTATAAAGGTGAAGGTTCAGGGATTTAGTTATTTCTGTATTGTTATTCATTAGAATAATGGAAGCAGTTAGTAGGCCATTAAATGAATGTGTTCCCTGTTTGACTTAAACATGCATTTTTAATGTTGTCACTCATCATTATTTACAGCATCTGTGTTCCATCTCCGTGTTTGTCTGTTATGCTGTGGAATATGCTGTCTCCATAGGTGTTGGATTGGCCCTACCGAGCTAATTATAAGATCCCTTCATCTCTTGCGTTTCTTTTGTACACTGAAGTGCATCTAGCATTAAGTGAATGTTCAAACAAAAGTGTGTGGATCGCATAATATAATGAACAGGGAACAAACACCCTGAATATAATGAACGGGGAACAAACACCCTGAATATAATGAACGGGGAACAAACACCCTGAATATAATGAACGGGGAACAAACACCCTGAATATAATGAACAGGGAACAAACACCCTGAATATAATGAACAGGGAATAAACACCCTGAATATAATGAACAGGGAACAAACACCCTGAATATAATGAACAGGGAACAAACACCCTGAACATAATGAACAGGGAACAAACACCCTGAATATAATGAACAGGGAACAAACACCCTGAATATAATGAACAGGGAACAAACACCCTGAATATAATGAACAGGGAACAAACACCCTGAATATAATGAACAGGGAACAAACACCCTGAATATAATGAACAGGGAACAAAAACCCTGAATATAATGAACAGGGAACAAACACCCTGAATATAATGAACAGGGAACAAAAACCCTGAATATAATGAACAGGGAACAAACACCCTGAACATAATGAACAGGGAACAAACACCCTGAATATAATGAACAGGGAACAAACACCCTGAATATAATGAACAGGGAACAAACACCCTGAATATAATGAACAGGGAACAAACACCCTGAATATAATGAACAGGGAACAAACACCCTGAATATAATGAACAGGGGACAAACACCCTGAACATAATGAACAGGGAACAAACACCCTGAATATAATGAACGGGGAACAAACACCCTGAATATAATGAACAGGGAACAAACACCCTGAATATAATGAACGGGGAACAAACACCCTGAACATAATGAACAGGGAACAAACACCCTGAATATAATGAACAGGGAACAAACACCCTGAATATAATGAACAGGGAACAAACACCCTGAACATAATGAACAGGGAACAAACACCCTGAATGAACAGGGAACAATCACCCTGAATATAATGAACAGGGAACAAACACCCTGAACATAATGAACGGGGAACAAACACACTGAATATAATGAACGGGGAACAAACACCCTGAATATAATGAACAGGGAACAAACACCCTGAATATAATGAACAGGGAACAAACACCCTGAATATAATGAACAGGGAACAAACACCCTGAATGAACGGGGAACAAACACCCTGAATATAATGAACAGGGAACAAACACCCTGAATATAATGAACGGGGAACAAACACCCTGAATATAATGAACAGGGAACAATCACCCTGAATATAATGAACAGGGAACAAACACCCTGAATGAACGGGGAACAAACACCCTGAATATAATGAACAGGGAACAAACACCCTGAATATAATGAACAGGGAACAAACACCCTGAATATAATGAACGGGGAACAAACACCCAGAATATAATGAACAGGGAACAAACACCCTGAATATAATGAACAGGGAACAAACACCCTGAATATAATGAACAGGGAACAAACACCCTGAATATATTGAACAGGGAACAAACACCCTGAATATAATGAACAGGGAACAAACACCCTGAATATAATGAACAGGGAACAAACACCCTGAATATAATGAACAGGGAACAAACACCCTGAATATAATGAACAGGGAACAAACACCCTGAACATAATGAACAGGGAACAAACACCCTGAATATAATGAACAGGGAACAAACACCCTGAATATAATGAACAGGGAACAAACACCCTGAATATAATGAACAGGGAACAAACACCCTGAATATAATGAACGGGGAACAAACACCCTGAATATAATGAACAGGGAACAAAAACCCTGAATATAATGAACAGGGAACAAACACCCTGAATATAATGAACAGGGAACAAAAACCCTGAATATAATGAACAGGGAACAAACACCCTGAACATAATGAACAGGGAACAAACACCCTGAATATAATGAACAGGGAACAAACACCCTGAATATAATGAACAGGGAACAAACACCCTGAATATAATGAACAGGGAACAAACACCCTGAATATAATGAACAGGGAACAAACACCCTGAATATAATGAACAGGGAACAAACACCCTGAACATAATGAACAGGGAACAAACACCCTGAATATAATGAACAGGGAACAAACACCCTGAATATAATGAACAGGGAACAAACACCCTGAACATAATGAACAGGGAACAAACACCCTGAATATAATGAACAGGGAACAAACACCCTGAATATAATGAACAGGGAACAAACACCCTGAATATAATGAACAGGGAACAAACACCCTGAATATATTTCCTGACATGTCTTATCCACATGTATTATATATTTAGTCTGTCTGTCTGTCTGTCTGTCTGTCTGTCTGTCTGTCTGTCTGTCTGTCTGTTTAATGTAAACTACTGTTCTCAGTCTGCCTGTCTGTCTGCTTGTCTGTCTGTCTGTCTGTCTGTCTGTCTGTCTGTCTGTCTGTCTGTCTGTCTGTCTGTTTAATGTAAACTACTGTTCTCAGTCTGCCTGTCTGTCTGTCTGTCTGTCTGTCTGTCTGTCTGTCTGTCTGTCTGTCTGTCTGTCTTGTCTGTCTGTCTGTCTGTCTGTCTGTCTGTCTGTCTGTCTCTGTCTCTGTCTCTCTCTCTCGCTCTCTCTCTCTCTCTCTCTCTCTCTCTCTCTCTCTCTCTCTCTATCTCGCTCTGTGTGTTGTCAGGGGAGAGCTATTAGTCATTGCATACATCATGACAGCTCTGGGTACATGATGGAGACCAGAAGGTTTTAGCTGGGTACATGATGGAGACCAGGAGGTTTTAGCTGGGTACATGATGCAGGAGACCAGGAGGTTTTAGCTGGGGACATGATAGAGACCAGGAGGTTTTAGCTGGGTACATGATGGAGACCAGGATGTTTTAACTGGGTACATGACAGAGACCAGGAGGTTTTAGCTGGGTACATGATGGAGACCAGGAGGTTTTAACTGGGTACATGATGGAGACCAGGAGGTTTTACCTGGGTAGATGATGGAGACCAGGAGGTTTTAGCTGGGTACATGATGGAGACCAGGAGGTTTTACTGGGTACATGATGGAGACCAGGAGGTTTTACCTGGGTACATGATGGAGACCAGGAGGTTTTAGCTGGGTACATGATGGAGACCAGGAGGTTTTACCTGGGTACATGATGGAGACCAGGAGGTTTTAGCTGGGTACATAATGTAGGAGACTAGAAGGTTTTGCTGGGTACATGATGTAGGAGACCAGGAGGTTTTAGCTGGGTACATGATGTAGGAGACCAGGAGGTTTTAGCTGGGTACATGATGTAGGAGACTGGAAGGTTTTGCTGGGTACATGATGTAGGAGACTATAATGTTTTTCTGGGTACATCATGTAGGAGACCAGGAGGTTTTGCTGGGTACATGATGTAGGAGACCAGGAGGTTTAAGCTGGGTACATCATGTAGGAGACCAGGAGGTTTTAGATGGGTACATGATGGAGACCAGGAGGTTTTAGCTGGGTACATGATGTAGGAGACTATAATGTTTTGCTGGGTACATCATGTAGGAGACCAGGAGGTTTTGCTGGGTACATGATGTAGGAGACCAGGAGGTTTAAGCTGGGTACATCATGTAGGAGACCAGGAGGTTTTAGATGGGTACATGATGGAGACCAGGAGGTTTTAGCTGGGTACATGATGTAGGAGACCAGGAGGTTTTTCTGGGTACATGTAAGAGACCTGGAGGTTTAAGCTGGGTACATGATTGAGGT
Organism: Oncorhynchus clarkii lewisi; assembly: GCF_045791955.1. Lineage (NCBI taxonomy): Eukaryota > Metazoa > Chordata > Actinopteri > Salmoniformes > Salmonidae > Oncorhynchus > Oncorhynchus clarkii. Next base: position 86,911,463 of record NC_092149.1, read on the forward strand.
GACCAGGAGGTTTTACCTGGATACATGATGGAGACCAGGAGGTTTTACCTGGGTACATGATGGAGACCAGGAGGTTTTACCTGGGTACAGGATGGAGACCAGGAGGTTTTTCTGGGTACAGGTAAGAGACCAGGAAGTTTTGCTGGGTACAGGTAAGAGACCAGGAGGTTTTACCTGGGTACAGGATGGAGACCAGGAGGTTTTTCTGGGTACATGTAAGAGACCAGGAAGTTTTGCTGGGTACAGGTAAGAGACCAAGAGGTTTTGCCTGGGTACAGGATGGAGACCAGGAGGTTTTTCTGGGTACATGTAAGAGACCAGGAGGTTTTTCTGGGTACAGGTATGAGACCTAGAGGTTTTGCCTGGGTACAGGTAAGAGACCAAGAGGTTTTGCCTGGGTACAGGATGGAGACCAGGAGGTTTTTCTGGGTACATGTAAGAGACCAGGAGGTTTTTCTGGGTGCAGGTAAGAGACCAATAGGTTTTGCCTGGGTACAGGTAAGAGACCAAGAGGTTTTGCCTGGGTACAGGTAAGAGACCAAGAGGTTTTGCCTGGGTACAGGATGGAGACCAGGAGGTTTTTCTGGGTACAGGTAAGAGACCAAGAGGTTTTGCCTGGGTACATGTAAGAGACCAGGAGGTTTTTCTGGGTACAGGTAAGAGACCAAGAGGTTTTGCCTGGGTACAGGTAAGAGACCAAGAGGTTTTGCCTGGGTACAGGATGCATGCGGACACGCTGAACTCTTTGTTTCCACTCTGGGGAAATAAGGGCAATTCCGGGTAAACATTTTGTTACCAAAGACCGGGTTATATGTTGGGTTATAGGTTGAACCTGCACTCCAGACACGTTCGATCAAATCGCTCAAAGATTTCTAAAAGATGTCTGGTCTGCTGGGAGGATACATGTGTTTGTGTTGTCTGACATTGTGGATGTGTGTGTCTGTGCTATCTGTCTGTGTATAATAGCTAAAGGCTAATAGCCATGGAAGAGATCAGTCCAATCTGTCCAGGCAGCCGTCAATTCTGAGGTCTGTGAAAGCATTATCCCTATTCTCCACTGGTTTCCGTTGATAATCAATACTGAGTTCTGTGATAGCATTATCCCTATTCTCCACTGGTTTCAGTCCATAATCAATACTGAGATCTGTGAAAGCATTATCCCTATTCTCCACTGGTTTCCGTTGATAATCAATACTGAGTTCTGTGAAAGCATTATCCCTATTCTCCACTGGTTTCAGTCCATAATCAATACTGAGGTCTGTGAAAGCATTATCCCTATTCTCCACTGGTTTCAGTCCATAATCAATACTGAGTTCTGTGAAAGCATTATCCCTATTCTCCACTGGTTTCAGTCCATAATCAATACTGAGGTCTGTGAAAGCATTATCCCTATTCTCCACTGGTTTCAGTCCATAATCAATACTGAGGTCTGTGAAAGCATTATCCCTATTCTCCACTGGTTTCAGTCCATAATCAATACTGAGGTCTGTGAAAGCATTATCCCTATTCTCCACTGGTTTCAGTCCATAATCAATACTGATGTCTGTGAAAGCATTATCCCTATTCTCCACTGGTTTCAGTCCATAATCAATACTGAGGTCTGTGAAAGCATTATTCATATTCTCCACTGGTTTCAGTCCATAATCAATACTGAGATCTGTGAAAGCATTATCCCTATTCTCCACTGGTTTCCGTTGATAATCAATACTGAGTTCTGTGAAAGCATTATCCCTATTCTCCACTGGTTTCAGTCCATAATCAATACTGAGATCTGTGAAAGCATTATCCCTATTCTCCACTGGTTTCCGTTGATAATCAATACTGAGTTCTGTGAAAGCATTATCCCTATTCTCCACTGGTTTCAGTCCATAATCAATACTGAGGTCTGTGAAAGCATTATCCCTATTCTCCACTGGTTTCAGTCCATAATCAATACTGAGGTCTGTGAAAGCATTATCCCTATTCTCCACTGGTTTCAGTCCATAATCAATACTGAGGTCTGTGAAAGCATTATTCCTATTCTCCACTGGTTTCAGTCCATAATCAATACTGAGGTCTGTGAAAGCATTATCCCTATTCTCCACTGGTTTCAGTCCATAATCAATACTGAGGTCTGTGAAAGCATTATCCCTATTCTCCACTGGTTTCAGCCCATAATCAATACTGAGGTCTGTGAAAGCATTATCCCTATTCTCCACTGGTTTCAGTCCATAATCAATCACCACAGTTCACTATTGTCAGTTACTGATGTTTTATTGACCAGCTTTGTGCTATGTTATATTCCTCATTACATTTGACACCTGAAACCAGACCAAGCACTCAACTACAAGAATGTCATATGACCGTGTCCTCAGCTGCTACTGTAGAAAGGACATGGTATCCAGGCATGGTATCCATTCAACTACAAGAATGTCATATGACCGTGTCCCCAGCTGCTACTGTAGAAAGGACATGGTATCCAGGCATGGTATCCATTCAACAACAAGAATGTCATATGACCGTGTCCTCAGCTGCTACTGTAGAAAGGACATGGTATCCAGGCAGAAATGGCAGAACAGAACTATCGCTGCATTGTTCCTGCCCCACACTGTCCTTCCTTTTGTTGCCCCAGAGAGAGAAGGACAGGAATAACAGTAACCTAGTTCAGACTTTACTCTGAGCCCCACCTCACCCCACCTCCATCTAGGCCAGTTCAGACTTTACTCTGGACCCCACCTCCTTCTAGACCAGTTCAGACTTTACTCTGAGCACCACCTCCTTCTAGACCAGTTCAGACTTTACTCTGAGCCCCACCTCACCCCACCTCCATCTAGGCCAGTTCAGACATTACTTTGAGCACCACCTCCTTCTAGACCAGTTCAGACATTACTCTGAGCCCCACCTCACCCCACCTCCTTCTAGGCCAGTTCAGACTTTACTCTGAGCCCCACCTCCATCAAGGCCCGTTCAGTCTTTACTCTGAGCCCCACCTCCTTCTAGGCCAGTTCAGACTTTACTCTGAGCCCAACCTCCATCAAGGCCCATTCAGTCTTTACTCTGAGCCCCACCTCATTCTAGGCCAGTTCAGACTTTACTCTGAGCCCCACCTCCATCAAGGCCCGTTCAGTCTTTACTCTGAGCCCCACCTCCTTCTAGATCTGGGCCTCCATCTACCCATACTTCCTCCATACTCTACCCATACTTCCTCCATACTCTACCCATACTTCCTCCATACTATACCCATACTTCCTCCATACTCTACCCATACTTCCTCCATACTCTACCCATACTTCCTCCGTACTCTACCCATACTTCCTCCGTACTCTACCCATACTTCCTCAATACTCTACCCATACTTCCTCCATACTCTACCCATACTTCCTCCATACTCTACCCATACTTCCTCCATACTCTACCCATACTTCCTCCATACTCTACCCATACTTCCTCCATACTCTACCCATACGTCCTCCATACTCTACCCATACTTCCTCCGTACTCTACCCATACTTCCTCCGTACTCTACCCATACTTCCTCCATACTCTACCCATACTTCCTCCGTACTCTACCCATACTTTCTCCATACTCTACCCATACTTCCTCCATACTCTACCCATACTTCCTCCGTACTCTACCCATACTTCCTCCATACTCTACCCATACTTCCTCCGTACTCTACCCATACTTCCTCCATACTCTACCCATACTTCCTCCATACTCTACCCATACTTCCTCCGTACTCTACCCATACTTCCTCCATACTCTACCCATACTTCCTCCGTACTCTACCCATACTTCCTCCGTACTCTACCCATACTTCCTCCATACTCTACCCATACTTCCTCCGTACTCTACCCATACTTCCTCCGTACTCTACCCATACTTCCTCCTTACTCTACCCATACTTCCTCCATACTCTACCCATACTTCCTCCGTACTCTACCCATACTTCCTCCGTACTCTACCCATACTTCCTCCGTACTCTACCCATACTTCCTCCGTACTCTACCCATACTTCCTCCATACTCTACCCATACTTCCTCCATACTCTACCCATACTTCCTCCATACTCTACCCATACTTCCTCCGTACTCTACCCATACTTCCTCCATACTCTACCCATACTTCCTCCATACTCTACCCATACTTCCTCCATACTCTACCCATACTTCCTCCATACTCTACCCATACTTCCTCCATACTCTACCCATACTTCCTCCGTACTCTACCCATACCTCCTCCATACTCTACCCATACGTCCTACGTACTCTACCCATACTTCCTCCATACTCTACCCATACTTCCTCCGTACTCTACCCATACTTCCTCCGTACTCTACCCATACTTCCTCCGTACTCTACCCATACTTCCTCCATACTCTACCCATACTTCCTCCATACTCTACCCATACTTCCTCCATACTCTACCCATACTTCCTCCGTACTCTACCCATACTTCCTCCGTACTCTACCCATACTTCCTCCATACTCTACCCATACTTCCTCCATACTCTACCCATACTTCCTCCGTACTCTACCCATACTTCCTCCGTACTCTACCCATACTTCCTCCATTCTCTACCCATACTTCCTCCGTACTCTACCCATACTTCCTCCATACTCTACCCATACTTCCTCCGTACTCTACCCATACTTCCTCCATACTCTACCCATACTTCCTCCATTCTCTACCCATACTTCCTCCATACTCTACCCGTACTTCCTCCATACTCTACCCATACATCCTCCATACTCTACCCATACTTCCTCCATACTCTACCCATACTTCCTCCATACTCTACCCATACTTCCTCCATACTCTACCCATACTTCCTCCATACTCTACCCATACTTCCTCCATACTCTACCCATACTTCCTCCATACTCTACCCATACTTCCTCCGTACTCTACCCATACTTCCTCCATACTCTACCCATACTTCCTCCGTACTCTTCCCATACTTCCTCCGTACTCTACCCATACTTCCTCCGTACTCTACCCATACTTCCTCCGTACTCCACCTATACTTCCTCCGTACTCTACCCATACTTCCTCCATACTCTACCCATACTTCCTCCATACTCTACCCATACTTCCTCCATACTCTACCCATACTTCCTCCGTACTCTACCCATACTTCCTCCATACTCTACCCATACTTTCTCCATACTCTACCCATACTTCCTCCATACTCTACCCATACTTCCTCCGTACTCTGCCCATACTTCCTCCGTACTCTACCCATACTTCCTCCATACTCTACCCATACTTCCTCCGTACTCTACCCATACTTCCTCCATAATCTACCCATACTTCCTCCATACTCTACCCATACTTCCTCCATACTCTACCCATACTTCCTCCGTACTCCACCCATACTTCCTCCGTACTCCACCTATACTCCGTCCATACTCTACCCATACTTCCTCCGTACTCTACCCATACTTCCTCCGTACTCCACCTATACTCCATCCATATTCTCTCCACGCTCCATGCGTACTCTCTCCATAGTCCAACCATACTCAGGTGTATGTAAACTTCCAACTATGTGTTAACATCGCCAAAGCAAGTGAAATAGATCATAAAACAGAGTGAAATAAACCATCAAACAATAACAATAACAGAGTAAACAGGAGGCTAGGAGACCAAATGGTTTTCACAACAACAGGGTGCATCTACTCTGTAATTGAAATGCCACTCTGAATACAAGCAGGGAGAACACAAATACACGTCTTAGGTTCTGTCCCAAATGGCAGCCTACTCTATATAGTGCATCTCACTCACTCACTCACTCACTCACTCACTAAAGCAAGTGAAGTAGATAATACACAAAAGTGAAATGAACAGTAAACATTACACTCACAGAAGTTCCAAAAGAATAAAGACATTTCCAATGTCATATTATGTCTATATACAGTGTTGTAATGATGTGCAAATAGTTAAAGTACAAAAGGGAAAATTAATTAGCATAAATATGGGTTGTATTTACAATGGTGTTTGTTCTTCACTGGTTGCCCTTTTCTCGTGGCAACAGGTCACAAATCTTGCTGCTGTGATGGAACAGTGTGGTATTTCACCCAGTAGATATGGGAGTTTATCAAAATTGGATTTGTTTTTTCGAATTCTTTGTGGGTCTGTGTAGTCTGAGCGAAATATGTCTCTCTAATATGGTAATACGTTGGACAGGAGGTTAGGAAATGCAGCTCAGTTTCCACCTCATTTTGTGGGCAATGTGCACATAGCCTGTCTTCTCTTGAGAGCCAGGTCTGCCTACGGCGGCCTTTCTCAATAGCAAGGCTATGCTCACTGAGTCTGTACATAGTCAAATCTTTCCTTAATTTTGGGTCAGTCACAGTGGTCAGGTATTCTGCTGCTGTGTACTCTCTGTGTAGTGCCAAATAGCATTCTAGTTTCCTCTGTTTTTTTGTTAATTCTTTCCAATGTGTCAAGTAATTATCTTTTTGTTTTCTCTTGATTTGGTTGGGTCTAATTGTGCTGCTTTCCTGGGGCTATGTGGGGTCTGTTTGTGTTTGTGAACAGAGCCCCAGGACCAGCTTTCTTAGGGGACTCTTCTCCAGGTTCATCTCTCTGTTGGTGATGGCTTTGTTATAATTAGCAAATAAATTCATTAAAAATCCTACAATGTGATTTTCTGTATTTTTTTCTCTCATTTTGTCTGTCATAGTTGAAGTGTACCTATGATGAAAATTACAGGCCTCTCTCATCTTTTTAAGTAGGAGAACTTGCACAATTGGTGGCTGACTAAATACTTTTTTGCCCCACTGTATTCTCATTCTCTTCCACAGTGCGAGACAGAGTGAATATATGGTACAGGAACCTCATGCTGTTTGCTGTTATGTCACATGTGATAGTACAGTGTGCATCTATCTGTGATCAGACTTGTGTGTTCATTGGGTTTGTTCCTCTGATAGCTAATCTCTTGTGGACAGAAGTACGTAATATAAATCTATCGAGTATCTGGCACAGCGTTTTGGTTCTGGGTTGCTGAGATTACTTATAGCTGATGCTTGATGAATGAGTGTGTGATGCGCTTACAGCTAACATTAGTAGAGCAGGTAGCAGGTAGCGGGTAGCGGGCAGAGGGTAGTGGGTAAAGGGTAGCGGGTAGCAGGTAGAAGGTAGCAGGTAGAAGGTAGCAGGTAGTAGGTAGAAGGTAGTAAGTAGCAGGTAGCAGGTAGCAGGTAGTAGGTATCAGGTAGAAGGTAGTAGGTAGTAGGTAGCAGGTAGCAGGTAGCAGGTAGAAAGTAGTAGGTAGTAGGTAAGAGGTAGCAGGTAGAAGGTAGCAGGTAGCAGGTAGAAGGTAGCAGGTAGCAGGTAGAAGGTAGCAGGTAGTAGGTAGCAGGTAGCAGGTAGCAGGTAGTAGGTAGCAGGTAGCAGGTATAACCTAGACTCTTTAGAAGTTACTGTAACAGTTTTCAATCAATTAATGCTTTTAACAGAGCTGCTGTTAATCTCTCTCTCTCTCTCACCCTCTCTCTCACACATCTCTCTCCCTCTGTCTCTCCTCCATCTCTCCCTCTCTCTCCTCCATCTCTCCCCCCTCTCTCTCTCCTCCATCTCTCCCTCTCCCTCTCCCCATATCTCTCTCTCCACCCCCTCTCTCTCCCCCTTTCTCTCCACCCCTCTCCCCTTTCTCTCTCCCTCTCTTTCACCCTTTCTCATTCTCTCTCCTCCATCTCTCTCCCCTCTCCCTCTCTCTCTCCCTCTCTCTCTCCCTCTCTCTCTCCTTCTCTCTCTCCCTCTCTCAGGTTGTGTGTTTGAGACAAGGCTGTGCTCCAGGGAGCAGTTCTGCTCTGATGGTGAGTATCCTCTGTCTGTCTGTCTGTCTGTCTGTCTGTCTGTCTGTCTGTCTGTCTGTGTGTCTGTGTGTGTGTGTTTGTGTCTGTGTGTGTGTGTCTGTATGTGTTTGTGTGTCTGTGTGTGTGTGTGTGTAGGAGCTACTGAGCACTTAACGGGTCTCCACAATTCAAATCAAATCAAATCACATTTATTTCTATAGCCCTTCGTACATCAGCTGATATCTCAAAGTGCTGTACAGAAACCCAGCCTAAAACCCCAAACAGCAAGCAATGCAGGTGTAGAAGCACGGTGGCTAGGAAAAACTCCCTAGAAAGGCCAAAACCTATGAAGAAACCTAGAGAGGAACCAGGCTATGTGGGGTGGCCAGTCCTCTTCTGGCTGTGCCGGGTGGAGATTATAACAGAACATGGCCAAGATGTTCAAATGTTCATAAATGACCAGCATGGTCGAATAATAATAAGGCAGAACAGTTGAAACTGGAGCAGCAGCACAGCCAGGTGGACTGGGGACAGCAAGGAGTCATCATGTCAGGTAGTCCTGAGGCATGGTCCTAGGGCTCAGGTCCTCCGAGAGAGAGAAAGAAAGAGAGAAGGAGAGAATTAGAGAACGCACACTTAGATTCACACAGGACACCGAATAGGACAGGAGAAGTACTCCAGATATAACAAACTGACCCTAGCCCCCCGACACATAAACTACTGCAGCATAAATACTGGAGGCTGAGACAGGAGGGGTCAGGAGACACTGTGGCCCCATCCGAGGACACCCCCAGACAGGGCCAAACAGGAAGGATATAACCCCACCCACTTTGCCAAAGCACAGCCCCCACACCACTAGAGGGATATCTTCAACCACCAACTTACCATCCTGAGACAAGGCTGAGTATAGCCCACAAAGATCTCCGCCACGGCACAACCCAAGGGGGGGGGGGGGGGGGGGGACAGGATGACCACATCAGTGAATCAACCCACTCAGGTCTCGCACCCCTTCCAGGGACACAAGTGTGTGCGTGTGTGTGTGTGTGTGTGGGGGGGGGGGGGGGTCCTGGTCCTGATCCTGGTCCCCAGAACAACCCCAATCACCCTCTTCCTGTATTTCCTAGAGATATCTCCTATCTCCCCAATCACCCTCTTCCTGTATCTCCTAGAGATATCTCCTATCTCCCCAATCACCCTCTTCCTGTATCTCCTAGAGATATCTCCTAGAGGTATCTCCTATCTCCCGAATCACCCACTTCCTGTATCTCCTAGAGATATCTCCTAGAGGTATCTCCTATCTCCCCAATCACCCTCTTCCTGTATCTCCTAGAGATATCTCCTAGAGGTATATCCTATCTCCTCAATCACCCTCTTCCTGTATCTCCTAGAGGTATCTCCTATCTTCCCAATCACCCTCTTCCTGTATCTCCTAGATATATCTCCTATCTCCCGAATCACCCCACTTCCTGTATCTCCTAGAGGTATCTCCTAGAGGTATCTCCTATCTCCCCAATCACCCTCTTCCTGTATCTCCTGTTCCTCAAACACCTTCTGTATCTCCCTGGGGCATGTAAGTGTTTACTACAGTTTCCATAAACCCAAAACGTACAGGAATGGGACTAAGCACTCACCCCAGAGGGGGTACCCGTGTTGAGGCTCAGTATGGCGGATGTGTTGTTGCCTACCCTTACCACCTGGGGGCGGCCCGTCAGGAAGTCCAGGATCCAGTTGCAGGTGTTCAATCTCATGGTCCGGAGCTTAGTCTTTACGTTTGTCAAATAGACTATGGTGGTCTGCTTGAAACATGTAGATATTACAGACTGGGTCAGAGAGACACTTGCCAGCTGGTCAGCGCATGCTTTTAATACATGTCCTCGTAATCCGTCTGGCCCTGTGGCTTTGCGAATTTTAACCTGTTTCAAGGTCCTACTTACATCACTACGGAGAGCGAGATCACACAGTCGTCCAGAACTTGCTGGTGCTCTCATGCATGGTTCAGTGTTGCTTTCCTCAAAACGATCCTAGAAGGCATTTAGCTCGTCTGGTATGTCACTGGACACAAACAAAGAGGTAAAACTGATTTTGGTTTTCCTGCATTAAAGTCCCTGGCCACTAGGAGCGCTGCTTCTGGATGAGCATTTTCTTCTTTACTTATGGCCTTATACAGCTCGTTGAGTGCAGTCTTAATGACAGCATCGGTTTGGGGTGATAAATAGACAGCTACGAAAATTATAGATGAAAGCTCTCTCGGCAAATAGTATGATCTGCAGCTTATTCATGAGGTATTCTAACTCAGACGAGCAAAAATCTTGAGACTTCTTTAAAACATTTGAGAGAGAGTGAGGTGTATATTATCCCGTGTAACTCAGTTGGTAGGGCATGGCGCGTGCAGCGCTAGGGTTGTAGGTTCGCTAGGGTTGTAGGTTCGATTCCCATGGGGGACCAGTAAGAAAAAACTATTCAAGTCACTCTGGATACCCTGATGAAGACAGCTTGGCTGTCGAAACGTTGGATATTACATTTTTGCATCTGAGCTCCTAGAGTGTGCGGCTCTCCTTTATTTTCACGTTTTCTACTCCGCTAGCCAGCACCTTACCTAAATAGGTGTGCATTTATTTTTCTTCTAGATTGTTCTGGATAAGAGTGTCTGCTAAAATATTAAATGTTATTCAGCTATGAGAAACATTAGGACATTACAGTTATTCTGTTCCTGTTGATAGATTTCTTCTCTAGTAAATTGCACGTTCGCTGACAAGACAATGGAGGTCTAGATGTTGCCGATGTAGTCTAATCATGACACTTCCTCTTTCGACTCCCGGGGATAGGGCCCTGTGTTACGGATGTGAAACGGCTAGCTCAGTTAGCGGTGGTGCGCGCTAAATAGCGTTTCAATCGGTGACGTCACTCGCTCTGAGACCTTGAAGTCGTTGTTCCCCTTGCTCTGCAAGGACCGCAGCTTTTGTGGAGCGATGGGTAATGATGCTTCGTGGGTGTCAGTTGTTGATATGGGCAGGAGGGTCCCTGGTTCGCGCCCGGGTATGGGCGAGGGGACGGTCTAAAGTTATACTGTTACACCTGGTCTGTGGTCAGCTTTACACAGTGGTATAAAAATACTACTTTTAAGTTGTTTTTGGGGGTGTATCTGTACTTTACTTTACTATTTATATTTATTTATGTTCTATTTATATTTATTTATGTTCTATTTATATTTATGACAAATTGTATTTTTACTTCACTACATTTCTAAAGAAAATAATGTACTTTTTACTCTAGACATTTTCCCTGACACCAAAAAAGTACTTGTTACATTTTGACAGGAAAACAGTCCAAGTCATCCCTACTGCCTCTGATCTGGCAGATCATGGATCACATGACATCCAGAGAAGCTGCCTCGTTGAAGTAGGCAAACACAGGCAAACATCTCCCTCCTCGCTCTCTTCTGTCACCTCCTCCCTCATTCCTTCCCTCTCCTCCCTCACTTCCTCCCTCTCCTCCGTCATTCCCTCCCTCCCTCCGTCATTCCCTCCCTCCCTCTCCTCCGTCATTCCCTCCCTCCCTCTCCTCCATCACTCCCTCCCTCGTCATTCCCTCCCTCCCTCTCCTCCGTCACTCCCTCTCCTCCATCATTCCCTCCCTCCCTCTCCTCCGTCACTCCCTCTCCTCCGTCATTCCCTCCCTCCCTCTCCTCCGTCACTCCCTCTCCTCCGTCATTCCCTCCCTCCCTCTCCTCCGTCACTCCCTCTCATCCGTCATTCCCTCCCTCCCTCTCCTCCATCACTCCCTCCCTCCCTCGTCATTCCCTCCCTCCCTCTCCTCCATCACTCCCTCTCCTCCGTAATTCCCTCTCCTCCCTCTCCTCCGTAATTCCCTCCCTCCCTCTCCTCCGTCATTCCCTCTCCTCCCTCTACACCGTAATTCCCTTCCTCCCTCTCCTCCATAATTCCCTCCCTCCCTCTCCTCCATAATTCCCTCCCTCCCTCTCCTCCGTCACTGCCTCTCCTCCGTCATTCCTTCTCCTCCCTCTCCTGCATAATTCCCTCCCTCCCTCTCCTCCATAATTCCCTCCCTCCCTCTCCTCCGTCACTCCCTCTCTTCCGTCATTCCCTCTCCTCCCTCTCCTCCGTAATTCCCTCCCTCCCTCTCCTCTCCTCTCCTCAGCCTCATCAAAGCTCCTCTTCAACACTACATATTGTCTCCCTGGCAACGGTGAAATCATCAGGCTGATAGCAGCTAGGCAGCTGGGTCAACGCCCCCACAGTCTCTCTCTCTCCTTCCTCTCTCGCTTTCCTCTCTCTCTCCTTCTCTCTCGCTTGCCTCTCTCTCTCTCCTTCTCTCTCGCTTTCCTCTCTCTCTTTATCTCTCTCTCTCTTTATCTCTCTGCTCCTCAGAAAGAGGATGAATCACTAGTGCTTACACACTACTCCTCAACACATACGTACACACTCACTATCCCTTTCTCATCCCTCTCTCTCTCCTCCTTCCTCTCTCTCTCTCCCTCTCTCATCTCCTCCTTCCTCTCTCTCATCTCCTCCTTCCTCTCTCTCTCTCCCTCTCTCATCTTCTCCTTCCTCTCTCTCTCCCTCTCTCATCTCCTCATTCCTCTCCCTCTCTCTCATCTCCTCCTTCCTCTCTGCCTCACTCTCATCTCCTCCTTCCTCTCTCTCCCTCCCTCATCTCCTCCTTCCGCTCTCTTTCTCTCCCTCTCTCATCCCCTCCTTCCACTCTCTCTCATCGCTGCCTTCTTCTCTCTCATCTCCTCCTTCCTCTCACTCTCTCTCTCTCCTCCTCCTTCCCCGCTCTCTCCTCCTCTTTCCTCTCGCTCATCTCCTCCTTCCCTGCTTTCACCTCCTCCTTCCTCTCTCTCCCTCCCTCTCTCATCTCCTCCTTCCTCTCTCTCATCTCCTCCTTCCTCTCCCTCTCTCATCTCCTCCTTCCTCTCTCTTTCTCTCTCTCTCCCTCCCTCTCTCACCTCCTCCTTCTCCGCTCTCACCTCCCCGGCCACGATGTGTTTACAATACAACGATGTGTTTACAATACCACGATGTGTTTACAATACCACGACCACGATGTGTTACAATACCACGATGTGTTTACAATACCACGACCACGATGTGTTTACAATACAACGATGTGTTTACAATACCACGATGTGTTTACAATACCACTATGTGTTTACAATACCACGATGTGTTTACAATACCACGATGTGTTCACAATACCACGATGTGTTTACAATACCACGATGTGTTCACAATACCACGATGTGTTTACAATACCACGATGTGTTTACAATACCACGATGTGTTTACAATACCACGATGTGTTTACAATACCACGACCACGATGTGTTTACAATACCACAATGTGTTTACAATACCACAATGTGTTTACAATACCACGATGTGTTTACAATACCACGATGTGTTCACAATACCACGATGTGTTCACAATACCACGATGTGTTCACAATACCACGATGTGTTCACAATACCACGATGTGTTTACAATACCACGATGTGTTTACAATACCACGATGTGTTTACAATACCACGATGTGTTTACAATACCACGATGTGTTTACAATACCACGATGTGTTCACAATACCACGATGTGTTTACAATACCACGATGTGTTCACAATACCACGATGTGTTCACAATACCACAATGTGTTTACAATACCACGATGTGTTCACAATACCACGATGTGTTTACAATACCACGATGTGTTTACAATACCACGATGTGTTCACAATACCACGATGTGTTTACAATACCACGATGTGTTTACAATACCACGATGTGTTAACAATACCACGATGTGTTTACAATACCACAATGTGTTTACAATACCACGATGTGTTTACAATACCACGATGTGTTTACAATACCACGATGTGTTTACAATACCACGATGTGTTCACAATACCACGATGTGTTTACAATACCACGATGTGTTTACAATACCACGATGTGTTTACAATACCACGATGTGTTTACAATACCACGATGTGTTTACAATACCACGATGTGTTCACAATACCACGATGTGTTTACAATACCACGATGTGTTCACAATACCACGATGTGTTTACAATACCACGATGTGTTCACAATACCACGATGTGTTCACAATACCACTATGTGTTTACAATACCACGATGTGTTTACAATACCACGATGTGTTTACAATACCACGATGTGTTTACAATACCACGATGTGTTTACAATACCACAATGTGTTTACAATACCACGATGTGTTTACAATACCACAATGTGTTTACAATACCACGATGTGTTTACAATACCACGATGTGTTCACAATACCACGATGTGTTTACAATACCACGATGTGTTTACAATACCACGATGTGTTTACAATACCACGATGTGTTTACAATACCACGATGTGTTTACAATACCACGATGTGTTTACAATACCACGATGTGTTCACAATACCACGAAGTGTTTACAATACCACGATGTGTTTACAATACCACAATGTGTTTACAATACCACGATGTGTTTACAATACCACGATGTGTTCACAATACCACGATGTGTTTACAATACCACGATGTGTTTACAATACCACGATGTGTTTACAATACCACGATGTGTTTACAATACCACGATGTGTTCACAATACCACGATGTGTTTACAATACCACGATGTGTTCACAATACCACGATGTGTTCACAATACCACAGTGTGTTTACAATACCACGATGTGTTCACAATACCACGATGTGTTTACAATACCACGATGTGTTTACAATACCACGATGTGTTCACAATACCACGATGTGTTTACAATACCACGATGTGTTCACAATACCACGATGTGTTTACAATACCACGATGTGTTTACAATACCACGATGTGTTTACAATACCACAATGTGTTTACAATACCACGATGTGTTTACAATACCACGATGTGTTTACAATACCACGATGTGTTTACAATACCACGATGTGTTCACAATACCACGATGTGTTTACAATACCACGATGTGTTTACAATACCACGATGTGTTTACAATACCACGATGTGTTTACAATACCACGATGTGTTCACAATACCACGATGTGTTTACAATACCACGATGTGTTCACAATACCACGATGTGTTTACAATACCACGATGTGTTCACAATACCACGATGTGTTTACAATACCACGATGTGTTTACAATACCACGATGTGTTCACAATACCACGATGTGTTCACAATACCACGATGTGTTCACAATACCACGATGTGTTCACAATACCACTATGTGTTTACAATACCACGATGTGTTTACAATACCACGATGTGTTTACAATACCACGATGTGTTTACAATACCACAATGTGTTTACAATACCACGATGTGTTTACAATACCACGATGTGTTCACAATACCACGAAGTGTTTACAATACCACGATGTGTTTACAATACCACGATGTGTTTACAATACCACGATGTGTTTACAATACCACGATGTGTTCACAATACCACGATGTGTTTACAATACCACGATGTGTTCACAATACCACGATGTGTTCACAATACCACGATGTGTTCACAATACCACGATGTGTTCACAATACCACGATGTGTTCACAATACCACGATGTGTTTACAATACCACAATGTGTTCACAATACCACGATGTGTTCACAATACCACGATGTGTTCACAATACCACGATGTGTTCACAATACCACGATGTGATCATAATAACACGATGTGTTCACAATACCACGATGTGTTCACAATACCACGATGTGTTCACAATACCACGATGTGTTCACAATACCACGATGTGTTTACAATACCACGATGTGTTCACAATACCACGATGTGTTCACAATACCACGATGTGTTCACAATACCACGATGTGTTCACAATACCACGATCTGTTCACAATACCACGATGTGTTCACAATACCACGATGTGTTCACAATACCACGATGTGTTCACAATACCACGATGTGTTCACAATACCACGATGTGTTCACAATACCACGATGTGTTCACAATACCACGATGTGTTCACAATACCACAATGTGTTTACAATACCACGATGTGTTTACAATACCACGATGTGTTTACAATACCACGATGTGTTCACAATACCACGATGTGTTCACAATACCACGATGTGTTCACAATACCACGATGTGTTCACAATACCACGATGTGTTCACAATACCACGATGTGTTCACAATACCACGATGTGTTCACAATACCACGATGTGTTCACAATACCACGATGTGTTCACAATACCACGATGTGTTCACAATACCACGATGTGTTCACAATACCACGATGTGTTCACAATACCACAATGTGTTTACAATACCACGATGTGTTTACAATACCACGATGTGTTTACAATACCACGATGTGTTCACAATACCACGATATGTTTACAATACCACGATGTGTTTACAATACCACGATGTGTTTACAATACCACAATGTGTTTACAATACCACGATGGCACTTTTAAGATAATAGAAGTTAAGAAAATATTTACTAAAAAAAATAAAGTAAAAAACAGTTACACAATAAAATAACAATAATGAAGTTATATACAGGGTCTACCGGTACTGAGTCAATCTGCAGGGGTACGGGTTAGTCGAGGTAATATATGCTTATAGCCATAGTCTAGGTCTACTGACTAAAATCTGGGTTTATGATTGTCTTTACGTTTTGCCATGGTTTGGTTTGCTAGATGTAGGTAACCTATAGACCATGATAGGCCTACATCTTATTTCAGATAACAATAACCGAGATGTCATGGAAAATAAACCCTTTTAGCATTTTATTCAAATTGATTTTATTTCCTATGAACAGCGAGGCGATTTCGAGATAAGAACTGCTTCTGAAGATGGGGGTCGTCGTTTCAATCCCTGAATCAACTATTAATAATATAGTTATGAACTGAATAGGCCGATGTTTGTCAACAACAGCCAGTGTTTTTTTATTTATTTTTTTACCTGTAGCTTAATCTGACTGTTACTGTTAGCCTACCTGGAGCAGGAAAACAGATTTAATAAATAGCCTATAACAAGGCAAAGTAGCACCATCACTTCCATTTCAAATGTCCACTGATTACGCCGAAAACCCTTCGCTTGATACGGTTTTCCATAAGCAAAAAGTCAACATTAGAATGCAGTCTAAACAACCTCTTAGCATCTAAAGTGCTCTAGAGCACGTGAAGTCGTTTTCCTGTGCTTTGTCGCACGTTATTTATTAATATGTGTCTCGAATATGGTCATAGTTTTGTCAGGAGGTTAGGAAGTGCAGCTCAGTTTCCACCTCATTTTGTGGGCAGTGAGCACATAGCCTGTCTTCTCTTGAGAGCCAGGTCTGCCTATGGTGGCCTCTCTCAATAGCAAGGCTATGCTCACTGAGTCTGTACATAGTATGTATACATTTCCACCTGCAACCCTCCGACCAATACATTATCACCTGCAACCCTCCGACCAATACATTATCACATGCAACCCTCCGATCAATACATTTCCACCTCCGACGATAGTTTCCAAGATTATGTGTTGTGAAGGATTAGCCACAATAGTGGAATGTGTGGTTCAGCCTTCTAAATAAAAGTCCCTCTTTGAAAGTGAGTCAAATGGATACAATTAGTGGAATCATGCCATATTTAGACTAGATAATGATAAACAATGTGGAGTAATGAAATGTGGTATCAGTCTACTCAGTGGCAACCCACAGAACACAACTGTTAAGAGTTTACACAAATATTAATTGTTGATAGCTCTTATCAGGGACTGTGACTGTGTGAAATCACCTCCCCAGTCAGCCTATTGTGTGTATTGACATTCACGTTGAACTGTCCAGCTTTACCTAAGGATTGGGGATCAATGAAATGGGGTATCAGTCTCCATCATACCCCCCTTCACCCCTTCACCCCTCTATCCCCTCATTCCCTCCATCCCCCATCTCTTCACCCCTCTGTTCCCCCATTCCCTCCATCCCCCATCTCTTCACCCCTCTATCCCCCCATTCCCTCCATCCCCCATCCATTCACCCCTCTGTTCCCTCATTCCCTCCACCCCCCTCCTTTCACCCCTCTATCCCCCCATTCCCTCCATCCCCCATCTCTTCACCCCTCTATTCCCCCCATTCCCTCCACCCCCTCCTTTCACCCCTCTATTCCCCCATTCCCTCCATCCCCCATCCATTCACCCCTCTGTCCTCCAGTCCTATTAATAAAAGTGACTCATGTCTTTTTCATGGAGAGAGAGAGAGACAGCTGAGTTTACTCTGGAGGAGAGTGGAGAGAGAGGGCTGAGATCACTATGAAAGAGAGAGAGAGAGAGAGAGAGAGAGAGAGAGAGGGGGGGCTGGGTTCACTGTGGAGTAGAGAGAGAGGGGTGAGTTCACTATGAAGGAGAGAGGAGAGAGAGGGCTGAGTTCACTATGGAAGTGAGAGGATGCATTCAACTGAAATGTGTCTTCCACATTTAACCCAACCCCTTCTGAATCAGAGAGGGATAGAGAGCTGGTTTCACCGCAGTATAATTTTCATTCAGTTATGACTCAGTTATGAGTCAGAGTCAGAGTGGGTATCGCTCTCCCTTTCAAATTCAATTCAATTCAAGGAGCTTTATTGGCATTGGATTCTAGCTGCAGACTTTTCTAGTGCCCGCGCCAATTCGTTGATATATATGTTGAAGAGGGTGGGGCTTAAGCTGCATCCCTGTCTCACCCCACGGCCCTGTGGAAATAAATGTGTTTTTTTTTTTGCCTATTTTAACCGCACACTTGTTGTTTGTGTACATGGATTTTATAATGTCATATGTCTTTCCCCAACACCACTTTCCATCAATTTGTATAGCAGACCCTCATTCCAAATTGAGTCAAAGGCTTTTTTGAAATCATGAGAAGCATGAGAAGACTTTGCCTTTGTTTTGGTTTGTTTGTTTGTCAATTAGGGTGTGCAGAGTGAATACGTGGTCTGTCGTACGATAAAAATTCAATTTGACATTTGCTCAGTACATTTTTTTCACTGAGGAAATGTACGAGTCTGATGTTATTGATAATGCAGAGGATTTTCCCAAGGTTGCTGTTGACGCATATCCCACGGTAGTTATTGGGGTCAAATTTGTCTCCACTTTTGTGGATCAGTCCTTGGTTCCAAATATTGGGAAAGATGCCAGAGCTAAGAATGTTAAAGAGTTTTAGTATAGCCAATTGGAATTTGTTGTCTGTATATTTGATCATTTCATTGAGGATACCATCAACACCACAGGCCTTTTTGGGTTGGAGGGTTTTTATTTTGTCCTGTAGTTCATTCAATGTAATTGGAGAATCCAGTGGGTTCTGGTAGTATTTAATAGTTGATTCTAAGATTTGTATTTGATCATGTATATGTTTTTGCTGTTCTCCAAAAAGGTTGGAGAAGTGGTTTACCCATACATCTCCATTTTGTATGGATAATTCTCTGTGTTGTTGTTTGTTTAGTGTTTTCCAATTTTCCCAGAAGTGGTTAGAGTCTATAGATTCTTCAATTACATTCAGCTGATTTCTGACGTGCTGTTCCTTCTTTTTCCGTAGTGTATTTCTGTATTGTTTTAGTGATTCACCATAGTGAAGGCGTAGAGTCAGGTTTTCCGGGTCTCTATGTTTTTGGTTGGACATGTTTCTCAATTTCTTTCTTAGATTTTTGTGTTCTTCATCAAACCATTTGTCATTATTGTTAATTTTCTTCGGTTTTCTATTTGAGATTTTTAGATTTGATAGGGAAGCTGAGAGGTCAAATATACTGTTTAATAGGGAAGCTGAGAGGTCAAATATACTGTTTAATAGGGAAGCAGAGAGGTCAAATATACTGTTTAGGTTTTCTACTGCCAAGTTTACACCTTCACTATTACAGTGGAACGTTTTGTCCAGGACGTTGTCTAAAAGGGATTGAATTCAAGTAGAATGTGTAGATTTTGCTGTGATCTGATAGGGCTGTCAGTGGACTGACTGTGAACGCTCTGAGAGACGTCAGTGATAAAGTAGTCTACAGTACTACTGCCAAGAGATGAGCTATAGGTGTACCTACCATAGGAGTCCCCTCGAAGCCTAACATTGACTATGTACATACCCAGCGTGTGACAGAGCTGCAGGAGTTGTGACCCATTTTTGTTGGTTATGTTGTCATAGTTGTGCCTAGGGGGGCATATGGGGGAGGGAATGCTGTCACCTCCAGGCAGGTGTTTGTCCCCCTGTTTGCTGAGGGTGTCAGGTTCTTGTCCGGTTCTGGCATTTAGGTCATCACAGATTAGTACATGTCCCTGGGCCTGGAAATGATTGATTTCCCCCTCCAGGATGGAGAAGCCGTGTGTGTGTGTGTGTGTGTGTGTGTGTGTGTGTGTGTGTGTGTGTGTGTGTGTGTGTGTGTGTGTGTGTGTGTGTGTGTGTGTGTGTGTGTGTGTGTGTTGAAGACAGTGTGTGTTGTGTTTTGATGTGTTCTGCTGTGTGTTATAGACGGTCTCTTTGGGCACTGTGTCTGTCTATGTGTGTCTAGTAACTGTGTTGACGTGTTCTTCTGTGTGTTACAGACGGTCTCTTTGGGCAGTGCCGTACCTCTAAGCAGGACCAGGTGCAGTACCAGGTGTCATTTCCTGTTTTGAAGAGGATGCAGGAAGTCCTCAAGCAGCTCATGCTACAGGGTGAGTCAACAGCCTAACACAACCCACTGCATGTGGTTGAAATCTAGGGGCTCTATTTTAAACAAACCAACAACAACAACAAAACAACAAAAAGAAGGTAAATCTTAGCTCTAGGTCCGGGGGTGTGTGCGCGGCTGTGTGCGCGGAATATTCTCGTCCTGGTCGACTGTTGATTGATATTACAGTTTATTAAATAGCATAGGCTACAGTAACAAGTGTTAGCAAAAGTTAAAAAAGTAAAAAAAAACATCCTGTGTTTGCTCAATAGCCAACATTGTTGTAATTGGCTTCAATGAGCCTAGCCGAATCTAGCGTAGCCGAACTTTGCATAGCCGAACCTAGCCTGGCCGAGCCTAGCCAAACCTATCCGATTCTAGCCTAGCCGAACCTAGCCGAACCTAGCCTAGCTGAGCTGAGCCTAGCCGAGTTGAGCCGAGCCTAGCCGATCTTAGCCGAGCCTAGCCGGCCCGAACCTAGCCTAGCCTAGCCGAGCCTAGCCGATCCTAGCGTAGCCAAACCTCACCGGCTCGAACCTAGCCTAGGCGAGCCGAGCTGAGCCTAGCCGAACCGAGCCTAGCCGAACCTAGACTACTTGTCTTTAAGTGTCGCACTTCTCCTAAAATAAAATATACTTGTCAGCTTTGCAAGGCCAGGATAAAAAAGAAACAATGTATTGCTGAACTAGCCTTCATTATATTAGCCTTTGCCCAGAGTACGCATAACATTCGCACATCTGTACAAATGTACCTATGTGTGAGGCAGATTTTTTTTTTTCTCAATCTGCCGTAGATATGGTATTATAGGAGGACTGAATAGTTTGAAGCATGTCTTTGAGGGTTTGGCCGGGGTAGGCAGTCATTGGCCGCTTGGCCGGGGTAGGCAGTCATTGACCATTTGCCCGGGGTAGGCAGTCATTGGCCGATTGGCCAGGGTAGGCAGTCATTGGCCGTTTGGCCGGGGTAGGCAGTCATTGGCCGTTTGGCCGGGCTAGGCAGTCATTGGCCGTTTGGTCGGGGTAGGCAGTCATTGGCCGTTTGGCCGGGGTAGGCAGTCATTGGCCGTTTGGCCGGGGTAGGCAGTCATTGGCCGTTTGACCAGGGTAGGCAGTCATTGGCCGTTTGACCGGGGTAGGCAGTCATTGGCCGTTTGGCCGGGGTAGGCAGTCATTGGCCGTTTGGCCGGGGTAGGCAGTCATTGGCCATTTGACCGGGGTAGGCAGTCATTGGCCGTTTGGCCGGGGTAGGCAGTCATTGGCAGTCATTTGTCCTTAACTGACTTGCCTTTTTAAATTAATTAATTAAATTAGGAAACAATCCAAAGCACTCTTAGTTGACTAATTAAAACCCTTTTATTCATAGGCTACTTGGCCAATGGCCAGAGAAAAAGTACGCACCTATGCAATGCATCTAAACCAGCATTGATTAAAGGGTGGGTAGGCTATGCTTGGTTTTTAATTCAATGGGGGGATGGGGGGGGGGGCCCATTTGTTTTTTAATGTTTCTAAATAGGAAATTCTCCAGCACAAAAAGAAACATCTCTCCTTCCATGGGAACTGTGCGTCATGGCAGGAAAGGCTGGGCTTTCGCTCTCTAAATACACTGGGCTTTCGCTCTCTAAATACACTGGCCTTTCGCTCTCTAAATACACTGGGCTTTCGCTCTCTAAATACACGGGCCTTTCGCTCTCTAAATACACTGGGCTTTCGCTCTCTAAATACACTGGGCTTTCGCTCTCTAAATACACGGGCCTTTCGCTCTCTAAATACACTGGCCTTTCGCTCTCTAAATACACTGGGCTTTCGCTCTCTAAATACACTGGCCTTTCGCTCTCTAAATTCACTGGGCTTTCGCTCTCTAAATACAGTGGCCTTTCGCTCTCTAAATACACTGGGCTTTCGCTCTCTAAATACACTGGCCTTTCGCTCTCTAAATACACTGGCCTTTCGCTCTCTAAATACACGTCATTGTCAACCGTGTTACTGCTAAGTGCTGCTTTTTTTGTGGGTATTAAGACGTCCCATTAGCTCTCCATTAAATTGTCACTTTTACGCTTGTTTTTAAGGACACACCTCATATACTGCCAAGCTTCCCACCTCAGCGCAAGTGAGCTGATGTCGAATTGCATTTCGGGCTAAGAAATGTTGTTGAATTACCAAACCTGGCGTTAATACGGCTGGGAAATTATGTTGAATAGCCAAACTTAGCGTTAAGGCAGGAAAATGCCAGTGCACCAGTATTACTTGACCAAATTGCAAACTAACGTGCGTTTGACCCTTGCGCCTCCTTAGCACCAGAAAATAGAGCCCCCTGTGTTTTACAATGACTTTTTAGCTGATTTAACCAAAAATCGACTCATGTTCAAATACATCATTGATTCAACATGTTCCTAAAAATATGAATTACCTAAGCAAATATTCTTTATCCCAATTGTCCAAATGTAGGTCTGTCCTGGCAGGATGACATTACCCAGTACGTTGTTGCCAAAGAGCTGAGCAGAGTTCCTCACACCACACAGTCCCTAAAGGCCTCCTCCTTTTCACAGTAAGGATACTAATAGATTTGAGAGAATGTGAAGTTGACCTCTAGGACTTCTCCCAGCTGGTCTATCCAGTAGTATTTTGTCTCTGTGTAGCTGTGAATGTAAAGATGCTTACAAGAACTGAAAGTGGATTTAGACCAGTGAGCTTTTTCTCTAGACTATCCAACATTGTCTTGTGTGTCTTATAGACCTCTGTGTAGTAGACGGAAGCAGCACTATGCTCAGGGCCCGTATTCAAAAAGTGTCTCAGACTAGGAACAGGTCCCCCATGTCTGTATAACATTTGATTAACTATGACCTAGAAAGCTAAGCTGATCCTATATCAGCACTCCTATTCTGAGCACTTTGTTGAATGACTCTCTCTGATCTGCTAAACTCTCCCCCTTGGCTTGTACTCCCTACCAGAACCAAGCAGAGCTCCTCCAATCAGAGAGCACACCTCAGCAGCTCCTCCAGTCAGGGAGGATACCCCAGCAGCTCCTCCAGTCAGGGAGGATACCTCAGCAGCTCCTCCAGTCAGGGAGGATACCCCATCAGCTCATTCAATCAGGGAGGATACCCCAGCAGCTCCTCCAATCAGGGAGGATACCCCAGCAGCTCCTCTAAGCAGGGAGGATACCCCAGCAGCTCCTCTAAGCAGGGAGGATACCCCAGCAGCTCCTCCAGTCAGGGAGGATACCCCAGCAGCTCCTCCAGTCAGGGAGGATACCCCAGCAGCTCCTCCAGTCAGGGAGAATACCTCAGCAGCTCCTCTAAGCAGGTAGGGTACCCCAGCAGCTCCTCTAAGCAGGGAGGATACCCCAGCAGCTCCTCTAAGCAGGGAGGGTACCCCAGCAGCTCCTCTAAGCAGGGAGGATACCCCAGCAGCTCCTCTAAGCAGGGAGGATACCCCAGCAGCTCCTCTAAGCAGGGAGGATACCTCAGCATCTCCTCTAAGCAGGGAGGATACCCCAGCAGCTCCTCCAGTCAGGGAGGATACCCCAGCAGCTCCTCCAGTCAGGTAGGATACCCCAGCAGCTCCTCTAAGCAGGGAGGATACCCCAGCAGCTCCTCCAATCAGGGAGGATACCGCAGCAGCTCCTCCAATCAGGGAGGATACCCCAGCAGATCCTCCAGTCAGGGAGGACACCCCAGCAGATCCTCCAGTCAGGGAGGATACCCCAGCAGATCCTCCAGTCAGGGAGGATACCCCAGCAGCTCCTCCAATCAGGGAGGATACCCCAGCAGCTCCTCCAATCAGGGAGGATCGCCCAGTCAGGTTGACAGCCACCAGGACCACTTGATAGTAGACCATCTCCAGTCCACCCCCGGCATGCAGACATCTCCCATGGACCCCTTTACCTACCAACAGGTACTGTAGGCTACAGCCATGCATGTTAACACAGACACTCAGACACACAATAAACTTCATATTGTAAATATAATTTGTCCCCTTTCGGTAAACTCTGTACAATACAACTATTGGGAGTTTACGCGCAAGCACCCTCTACTGAAGAACAATAGAATCACATCTGACAAGTCCAATGAACACCGTACCTCACTTGAAGCCACACCTTCTACAGGTGATAAACTCGAGGCATGAATTCCTCCCTTCAATACTTCCTGCTCTTCGCCTGGACCTGAACAGAACATTTCACACATTTCTTAAACAAACATTTAGAACAAAAAAATGTATCAGGCTTTACTCCAACTGAACTGTCCCACTTAATGCTCATCCTTCTGCATGTTGTGTGTTAAAGTTTGGTAACTACACTGAACAAAAAATAGAAACGCAACACGTAAATTATTGGTCCCATGTTTCGTGAGCTGAAATTTAAAAAATCACAGAATTTTCCTACAGGCCAAAATATTATTACTTAGTAAGAAAAAAAAAATGTACATCCCTGTTAGTGAGCATTTATCCTTTGCCAAGATAATCCATCCACCTGACAGGTGTGGCATATTATCGAAGCAATCTTGAAGCGTGGAATCCGATTGGTCAGACCAGCGTTGGATAGACCTAAGCACGAGCGCTTCCTGTTTTAGTTTCTTAAGTTGACCTTATTTTGAAAGCTACATATGGTCAATTCTTAGCCCTTTCCTGTGTAGCTTATCAGAGACAGACATAACGTGGAGAAAAAACTAAGTACAACTAAAAACATTGTTGAGCTAATATTCAGTCAATCAGGCGTGTGTGTGTGTGTGTGTGTGTGTGTGTGTGTGTGTGTGTGTGTGTGTGTGTGTGTGTGTGCGCGCCTGTGCGTACGTGCGTGTGTGTGTTTGTGTGTGTGTGTGGACTGGAGCTGCTGACCCGGAAGCAGGGAGATATACACGGCTGTGACGATAACCGAGGAGAGTTCTCTTGGGTTCTCTCGGCTCCTCCCAGGCTTTCTGGAAGGAGGGTGGACAACACAGGAGACTGCTGAGGGGAGGACGGCTCATAATAATGTCCAGAACGGAGCAAATGGAATGGCATCAAACAGTCGGAAAGTGTTTGATATATTTGATACCAATCCACCTATTCTGCTCCAGCCATTACCACGAGCCCAACCTCCCGTGGTGGACAATGAGCTTATCGTAGGGGATGTAAGCAATGACACCACGCTTTCTGGCAGCTTTCTGGTAGCTTCCATAAGTTTTTTTCCGCCTCTGGTTCCTCTCAAGTTCCTGGCTCTCTCCAGAACAGCCGTCTTGTCCTTGAACCTTAGGAACTTCACCACTGTCACCTGAGACTGTCACCTGGGCTCGTTACAGCGAGCTCCACCTCAATCTGCCTATGTTCCATCTGCAGCTTTTTTTCACTGATAATTGTTCTCACTTTCTCTTCAGTCTCCATTCAGGTGGAGACTCTGGTATGACATCCACAACAACGTTGTTCCTCCTGGATTGTCCATCTAGATAATATTTTTTTCCTAGTCATCTGTAGTAATGATTCACAGACAGTGCTGATGTCATCTCGAATGGACTTACAGTTTGTCATCTTGCTGTAAGTCTGTCTCTTTCATGACATCCACATTCTCCCGGGGAGAACTGAAAACTGTTCTGGTCAGATCAACCATTCTTTTGTTAGTTGAGTCCACCAGTATTTGGACAAAGCACTTGAAGCTATTTTGCTGTAGCTGTAACAATTGCTTGTATACATCGTGTTGTTGATTCTAAAAGATCATGCACCTTTAACTTTTGGTGGCATGATGGCAACGAAGGCTAACGTTGGTAAAACCACATAATTCCAGCCAGCACAGCTCACAGGTCCAATGGAAATGGCCACAAACAGCAGGGATTTAAACAGCTACAAGCCCGGAACTATCCACGGTTCCAGACACAGGGGCTAACCACGTTGCGGGCTGTGTTCAAACTGTTAAAGGAAACTTGGCTAGCTTGATAGCTAGCAGCTAGGCTAGCTGCTTCGCCAAGCAACAGCTCTTCAGACTTTAGCGGTATCGCGGGACATATAGCAACAGTCCCAGCAACTGAGGTTAACTGTGTCGCGGGATCTGAATTAAACAGGTAGAATAGTAAAGGTAGAATAGTAAAGGTAGAATAGTAAAGGTAGAATAGTAAAGGTAGATTAGTAAAGGTAGAATAGTAAAGGTAGATTAGTAAAGGTAGAATAGTAAAGGTAGAATAGTAAAGGTAGATTAGTAAAGGTAGAATAGTAAAGGTAGAATAGTAAAGGTAGATTAGTAAAGGTAGAATAGTAAAGGTAGATTAGTAAAGGTAGAATAGTAAAGGTAGATTAGTAAAGGTAGATTAGTACACAAGTTCAGCATGTGTTGTGCTCTGATGACGTGTGACCTGTTACACACTACCCTGCTGTGGATGTAGCATGGGAATCCCTGGCTTCCGCTCATTGAGACGAGTAGCTGCATGCTCATAAGTGGAGTGGCCATCCTCCTCCCCCAGCTGCGGAAGGCATCCCGGTTTGGTGGGAAATAGCTGCCACTGGTGCTAGCCACAGTCAAGCGCTGCTTGCCTTATTTTCCAGATTTCATCGATTAGATGACCTGGGCCCAAGCTAATGTTGCATTGGTATCCCCACTTCTTGGATGTGGAGGGCTTGGACAGTGCGGGGCTTGTCCAAGCGCCTCTGGTGGATGGGATGGGAAACTAGCTGGCTACCTAGTCCCATTGGCTAACAAAGCGATGGTTAACCCCAACCCGTCACTCCCGAATAAGCATTGTCATTTTTCAGGGGGGGCGCAGCTTGAGAGGGTGTACCGGGCCCAGGGGTGTGGCAGCACGGGCCCTGAACCTACAGTCGCAAAGCTGCAGGTTTACCAGACTGGGCTGTTGGCTGACCTGGCAACAGTTCCGGCTGCTGGGGAGCCCCACACAAAGCTCCTAGATGAGATTTGTGCTACGGTCGATTTCATCATGTCCTGTTCATCGTCTCAGCGCTTTGGGTGGCACTGCGGCACATTTGGTTGACTTTGTCGCAGGTGCCGGAGAGAGACTGGCAGTTGTACTTGGATGAGCTGATTTTCTCCTACGGGGGTTGTTTGGTTTGGCCCTGGAGTCTATGCAGTCTCATTCTGAGGAAAAAATAAGCAGGAGGCGGTGCTGCGCGTCCTCTTTCCTCAGTGCTTATCTTGCTGCTGCTGCAGCCTCATATTCTAGAGTGTCTGCAGACAGAGGCCCGGTGGCTAAGCTGGCTTCCCAAGCTTCTGGGTCCACCACCATGTCTGCTCCTGCTTGTCTTGTTCCACAAGAGCAGACTAAGTTTGCCACAGGTGTCGTTTTACTTCCAAGTGTGAAGGGAAAGCTGGTCCATCCGTGGTGGAAATTCAAAAAGGCATGAAAAAATAACAATTCTCCAAGTCCACAAGCTGGTGTTCCACCCCTTCAGATTTACTGGAGACTCGCTGTGCACATGTGCTGTGTCTCTCTTGATTAGGCAAACAGCAACATTGAGGTACAGGCTAAAATTCTATGTGCATCACCTATGTTTTTACGGTATCACTGAGAACTCAGAGACAGTTTTAGGAAGGAGAATTCTCCAGAAGCAGTGGTTCCTATGTCAGAGGCCCAGGACAGCTTGTACACCCGGAATCTCCTGGTTCCCAAAAGGGGCCGGACTTTGCGCCCCCATTTTGACCTGCATGCCCTAAACAAGCACCTAAGGGTCTACAAATTCAGAATGCTCATGAATAGCCGGTTGTTACAGCCCGTGCGATTGGTTCACCTCCGTCGTCTTGAAGGATGCATACTTTCATGGGGCCATACTGTATATCCCCCTCCCCATAACAGAAAATTCCTGAGGTTCCATTTTGAGGCTGCAGCCTACGATTTTTTGGTCCTCCCTTTTGGGCTGTCCCTCTTGCTTCGCATTTTCACCAAAGGTGTGTAGGTGGATCTGACAACTTTGCAGTGTCTGGGGTAGAAGATATTGGACTACCTGGACGATTGGCTGGTGGTAGCGGAGTCGAAGGAGCCGGTATTACACACATCTATGCTGGTTTCCCATGTTCAGTCTCTGGGTTTCATAGAGAATCAACAGAAGAGCTGTTTGACTCAATCTCAACGCATTCCGTTTCTGGGTCTTGAGTTAGACTCAGTCGAGAACCGTGCGTTCTTGTCCCCGCATATAGCTTGGACGCAATCTCACCACCTGGACCGGTCACTTCAGGTGTCCCCGTCATGTCTACAGGCTCTAGCTCGGTGGACGGACCCTGTTGTCTCTGGGGACAACATGAGTCAAGTTACATCCAGCAAGGTGATCATGACAGATGCAACCCCCCCCCCCCCCACCCCCGCAGCTCAATTCGGGGGTTGTGGAAAGTGCCACAAAGTGCGCTGCACATCAATTACCTGGAGCTGTTGGCTGTTTTTTGACCTCCACTGGTTAGGGATGCTCTCGCGCACCATTGACCTAGGACCCTCTTTTACACATTTCTCCCTGTGGACCTGATTCAGCCCACACTGGGGATGGATGCTCTCGGGAGGGATTGTTGTTGATGCTTGTTACCCCCCGTTGACCCAAACAACCTTGGTTCATGGAGATGATCTGCCTTTTTTCACTCTGTTATGGAAGTACAAAGAATGGCTATAAATAATATGGCTCCACGTAGGGACACAGATCAAAGAGTGGCTAAAAAGCATATGGCTCCACTTAGGGACACAGATCAAAGAATAGCTATAGATAATATGTCTCCACTTAGGGACACAGATCAAAGAGTGGCTAAAAAGCATATGGCTCCACGTAGGGACACAGATCAAAGAATGGCTATAAATAATATGGCTCCACGTAGGGACACAGATCAAAGAGTGGCTAAAAAGCATATGGCTCCACTTAGGGACACAGATCAAAGAATGGCTATAGATAATATGTCTCCACTTAGGGACACAGATCAAAGAGTGGCTAAAAAGCATATGGCTCCACTTAGGGACACAGATCAAAGAATGGCTAAAAAGCATATGGCTCCACTTAGGGACACAGATCAAAGAATGGCTATAGATAATATGTCTCCACTTAGGGACACAGATCAAAGAATGGCTATAGATAATATGTCTCCACTTAGGGACACAGATCAAAGAATGGCTATAGATAATATGTCTCCACTTAGGGACACAGATCAAAGAATGGCTATAGATAATATGTCTCCACTTAGGGACACAGATCAAAGAATGGCTATAGATAATATGTCTCCACTTAGGGACACAGATCAAAGAATGACTATAGATAATATGGCTCCACGTAGGGACACAGATCAAAGAATGGTTATAGATAATATGGCTCCACGTAGGGACACAGATCAAAGAATGGCTATAGATAATATGTCTCCACTTAGGGACACAGATCAAAGAATGGCTATAAAGCATATTACATAAATACATTTGATTGATTGGTTTATAAATACATTTGATTGATTGGTTTATAAATACATTTGATTGATTGGTTTATAAATACATTTGATTGATTGGTTTATAAATACATTTGATTGATTGGTTTATAAATACATTTGATTGATTGGTTTATAACTTCATTTGATTAATCCATCCATTACATAGTTAGTTCAACCGTTGAAGTTGCCATATTCAAATGACAGACGGATTTCACCAGCAAAGCACCCCCACATCATCACACCTCCTCCTCCGTGCTTCACAGTGGGAACCACACATGCCGAGATCGTCCGTTCACCTACTCTCAAATTTGGACTCATCAGACCAAAGGACAGATTTCCACCGGTCTAATGTCTATTGCTCATGTTTCTAGGTCCAAGCAAGTCTCTTCTTATTATTGGTGTCAATTCGACCATGAAGGCCTGATTCACGTAGTCTCCTCTGAACAGTTGATGATGAGTTGTGTCTGTACTTGAACTCTGTGAAGCATTTATTTGGGCTGCAATTTCTGCAGCTGGTAACTGTAATGAACTTATCCTCTACAGCAGAGGTAACTCTGGGTATTCCTTTCCTGTGGCGGTCCTCATGAGAGCCAGTTTCATCACAGCACTTGATGGTTTTTGCGACTGCACTTTAAGAAACTTTCAAAGTTCTTGAAATTTTCCGGATTGAATGACCTTCATGTCTTAAAGAAATGATGGACTGTCGTTTCTCTTTGCTTATTTGAGATGTTCTTGTCATACATTGGACTTGGTATTTTACTAAATAGGGCTATCTTCTGTATACCACTCCTACCTTGTCACAACACAACTGATTGGCTCAAATGCATTAAGAAGGAAAGAATTTCCACAAACACCTGTTAATTTAAATGCATTCCAGGTGACTACCTCATGAAAATGGTTGAGAGAATACCAACAGTGCACAAAGCTGTCATCAAGGCAAAGGGTGGCTACTTTGAAGAATCTCAAATCTCAAATATATTTTTTAGTTACTACGTGATTCCATATGTGTTATTTCATACTTTTTTTCAACAATTTAGAAAATGGTTAAAAAAAATAAAAAATAACTCTGGAATGAGTAGGTGTGTCCAAACTTTTGACTAGTTCTG
Organism: Oncorhynchus clarkii lewisi; assembly: GCF_045791955.1. Lineage (NCBI taxonomy): Eukaryota > Metazoa > Chordata > Actinopteri > Salmoniformes > Salmonidae > Oncorhynchus > Oncorhynchus clarkii. The sequence goes on from NC_092149.1 coordinate 86,942,394, forward strand.
TATATTCATATACTAAACTGTATATCAACCGTAAACCCACTGTATTTGTATATCTATTCATTCCCTTGAGGCTCTGTGCCTTCTCTACCTAGTTGTATATAATGTATGTAAACTTGGTTTAAAACCTGTTAAAGAGGCTGCGAATTTTTGCAGCTTTTTGTTAACAATCGCGCAACATTTCAACGTCCTGCTACTCATGCCAGGAATATAGTATATGCATATGATTAGTATGTGTGGATAGAAAACACTCTGAAGTTTATAATATAAATCATGTCTGTGACTATAACAGAACGCGTTTAGCAGGAAAAATCCCAAGGAAAACTGTTCACAAAAAAAACCCAAAGAATATCCCTCCGCCAGTCTCTGTATTGTCTATGGCAAGGGAAAATAGATAGGGCCCTGTTTACAATGCCTACAGCTTCCACACGATGTTGCCAGTACTGTCAATTAATTTTAAATTAATAGGCACTTCCTGTCGTCGAGCACACCACAGGAAGTTATGAAAGAGAGAATGTGGACCATGATTTCAAAACGTGCTGCTATTGAATACAGATCGCTCCGTGATCAATTTGATCAATTTGTCTATCACTAGCAGCACCATATCACCAGGTAACATTCTGAGTATGTTGTCTAACAGCACCATATCACCAGGTAACATTCTGAATATGTTGTCTAGCAGCACCATATCACCAGGTAACATTCTAAGTCAGTTGTCTAGCAGCACCATATCACCAGGTAACATTCTGAGTATGTTGTCTACCAGCACCATATCACCAGGTAACATTCTGAGTATGTTGTCTAGCAGCACCATATCACCAGGTAACATTCTGAATATGTTTGCTTAGCAGCACCATATCACCAGGTAACATTCTGAGTATGTTGTCTATCACTATCAGCACCATATCACCAGGTAACATTCTGAGTATGTTGTCTATCAGCACCATATCATCAGGTAACATTCTGAGTATGTTGTCTATCACTAGCAGCACCATATCACCAGGTAACATTCTGAGTATGTTGTCTATCACTAACAGCACCATATCACCAGGTAACATTCTGAGTATGTTGTCTAGCAGCACCATATCACCAGGTAACATTATGAGTATGTTGTCTAGCAGCACCATATCACCAGGTAACATTCTGAGTATGTTGTCTATCACTAGCAGCACCATATCACCAGGTAACATTCTGAGTATGTTGTCTATCACTAACAGCACCATATCACCAGGTAACATTCTGAGTATATTGTCTAGCAGCACCATATCACCAGGTAACATGCTGGGTATGTTGTCTAGCAGCACCATATCACCAGGTAACATTCTGAGTATGTTGTCTATCACTAGCAGCACCATATCACCAGGTAACATTCTGAGTATGTTTTCTAACAGCACCATATCACCAGGTAACATTCTGAGTATGGTGTCTAGCAGCACCATATCACCAGGTAACATTCTGAACATGTATACATGTACTTGGTGATTCTCTCCATCAGGGAACAGTAGTTATAGTCATAACTGTACATTTGCAACGACTTACCTGGCTACAAGTAAAGGTTTAATGTATGAAATCACTCACGCACACACACAGACCTCATCCGTAAACCATCTCTCTGTGTATTACAGCACAGATACCAGGAAGAAATGGAGCGCTCCCTCCACCAGGGAAGAGGAGTCTACGCAGGGCTCCGCCCCTCCGCCAGATACCAACAGGCCAAACAGAGAGAGAGAGACCATCAACTGCTACAGCACGTCATCTCCCTCTATCTGTCCTCTTCCCCTGCACAGCCCTCATTCCGCCACCGGGGGGCAGCAGCCCTGCCGGCCCCACCCTACTACGAGGAACCGGAGCTGCCTCTGGACTATGTAGAGGACTACAGTTTGACAGAGCTGGCTATGGCTAGAGCCAGACAACAGCAACAGCTTCCACAGCATGACTACAGCTCTCTGGCTGGGCTGGATGGTGAGTTAGTAGATCTGCTGTCTTAAAACCTCTTCGGGATCACTTCTATCCTACTCCCACTCGAATCCCGTTAACGCGATTGATTTGACAACACCCAGTGAAATTGCAGTGCGCCAAATTCAAAAACAGAAATACTCATCATAAAAATTCATAAAACATACAAGTGTTATACATCAGAATAAAGCTTAACTTCTTGGTAATCCAGCCAAGGTGTCAGATTTGAAAAAGGCTTTACGGCGAAAGCAAACCATGCGATTATCTGAGAACAGCACCCCACATACAAACACATGAAAATGAGATTTCAACCAGGCAGGTGCGCGACAAAAGACAGAAATAGTGATATAATGAATGCCTTACCTTTGAAGATCTTCTTCTGTTGGCACCACTGGGCTGGATGGTGAGTTAGTGGGTCTGCTATCTTAATGTAACTCCAACACTGGGCTGGATGGTGAGTTAGTGGAGCTGTTGTCTTAAATCATGCAACAATTAACTCATGAATAACATGGGGCACCACATACGTATTAGTTAATGTAGAGTGGCTATCTCCCGAATCCCCTCTTAAAGATCTGAAGATCTTTTATATCAATAGCAGTCATTAATTATTCTTTACCTTGTTAGTCTCATTCCAAACGTCGTAAAATTCTTGCACATCTGCACGAACCCTAGTTTCCATAATGAATCAGCGATATACAGTGCCTTACGAAAGTATTCGGCCCCCTTGAACTTTGCGACCTTTTGCCACATTTCAGGCTTCAAACATAAAGATATAAAACTGTATTTTTTGTGAAGAATCAAAAACAAGTGGGACACAATCATGAAGTGGAACGACATTTATTGGATATGTCAAACTTTTTTAACAAATCAAAAACTGAAAAATTGGGCGTGCAAAATTATTCAGCCCCTTTACTTTCAGTGCAGCAAACTCTCTCCAGAAGTTCAGTGAGGATCTCTGAATGATCCAATGTTGACCTAAATGACTAATGATGATAAATACAATCCACCTGTGTGTAATCAAGTCTCCGTATAAATGCACCTGCACTGTGATAGTCTCAGAGGTCCGTTAAAAGCGCAGAGAGCATCATGAAGAACAAGGAACACACCAGGCAGGTCCGAGATACTGTTGTGAAGAAGTTTAAAGCCGGATTTGGATACAAAAAGATTTCCCAAGCTTTAAACATCCCAAGGAGCACTGTGCAAGCGATAATATTGAAATGGAAGGAGTATCAGACCACTGCAAATCTACCAAGACCTGGCCGTCCCTCTAAACTTTCAACTCATACAAGGAGAAGACTGATCAGAGATGCAGCCAAGAGGCCCATGATCACTCTGGATGAACTGCAGAGATCTACAGCTGAGGTGGGAGACTCTGTCCATAGGACAACAATCAGTCGTATATTGCACAAATCTGGCCTTTATGGAAGAGTGGCAAGAAGAAAGCCATTTCTTAAAGATATCCATAAAAAGTGTCGTTTAAAGTTTGCCACAAGCCACCTGGGAGACACACCAAACATGTGGAAGAAGGTGCTCTGGTCAGATGAAACCAAAATTGAACTTTTTGGCAACAATGCAAAACGTTATGTTTGGCGTAAAAGCAACACAGCTGAACACACCATCCCCACTGTCAAACATGGTGGTGGCAGCATCATGGTTTGGGCCTGCTTTTCTTCAGCAGGGACAGGGAAGATGGTTAAAATTGATGGGAAGATGGATGGAGCCAAATACAGGACCATTCTGGAAGAAAACCTGATGGAGTCTGCAAAAGACCTGAGACTGGGACGGAGATTTGTCTTCCAACAAGACAATGATCCAAAACATAAAGCAAAATCTACAATGGAATGGTTCAAAAATAAACATATCCAGGTGTTAGAATGGCCAAGTCAAAGTCCAGACCTGAATCCAATCGAGAATCTGTGGAAAGAACTGAAAACTGCTGTTCACAAATGCTCTCCATCCAACCTCACTGAGCTCGAGCTGTTTTGCAAGGAGGAATGGGAAAACATTTCAGTCTCTCGATGTGCAAAACTGATAGAGACATACCCCAAGCGACTTACAGCTGTAATTGCAGCAAAAGGTGGCGCTACAAAGTATTAAATTAAGGGAGCTGAATAATTTTGCACACCCAATTTTTCAGTTTTTGATTTGTTAAAAAAGTTTGAAATATCCAATAAATGTCGTTCCACTTCATGATTGTGTCCCACTTGTTGTTGATTCTTCACAAAAAAATACTGTTTTATATCTATATGTTTGAAGCCTGAAATGTGGCAAAAGGTCGCAAAGTTCAAGGGGGCCGAATACTTTCGCAAGGCACTATACAAATTTAATGAATTATTTATTTACTAAATAATCACAGAAATCCATAACAATCAAACAGTAGATATTGTTTACTAACAATGAAAGTCCCTAGTGGACTAAACAAAAACAGTTTGGTTATAGCATGATAGATTCAGAGAGCAAAAGGAGGGAGCGGAGGAAGACAATGGGAACCTATTCTTGCATAAATGTGAATACATATGCGAATACATATGCGAATATGTGAATATATTTGCTACCTTTACAGCTACAGTCTGTTAGGCTAGGACTCTCTTCTTCTTGAGAGATCAATAGTTCAGAGTTCATACCATTTCACGTGTGGAGCAGGCGCTCACGTTTTCTATTCTGTAGAGTTGAAATTAAAGTTAGCCCTTTTTAAACGTGAGGACAAGTCCACATGGTATTTGGAACTGATATGACTTTGGGTCACGGGGGGAGGGGGGTTTTATAAAAATTTAGAAAAGGGGTTGGTTCATCATTTACAACCAACGTCTGTTCACTTGGGCGGGGCCACTTGGCTGGGCATGAGTTACCATTAGATCAAAACAATTCATTTTAGAAGACTTAAATAAATTGTAATATTTTCAAAAGTATTCTTATACTTAGTCAAACATTTTATCCAACCTGTAGATGCAAGCCTCATAATTGAGGAAAAGCAGGGTAATGTGGCTGTGCATTTCTTTTTTTCCCCCATGGTGTCACAACGGTGAACAAAGTGGACGGATCGTAGCTCCCCCCCCCCGCCCATTTACACATTCTCAAAAATATATATATTGTTCAATTCTCAAATTCTGGGATGTTGTGCAATTGGGCGGGAGAGTCCCTTTGTCTTGGGCGGGAGAGTCCCTTTGTCTTGGGCGGGAGAGTCCCTTTGTCTTGGGCGAAAGAGTCCCTTTGTCTTGGGTGAAAGAGTCCCTTTGTCTTGGGCGGGAGAGTCCTTTTTATCTTGGGCGAAAGAGTCCCTTTGTCTTCGGTGAAAGAGTCCCTTTGTCTTGGGCGAAAGAGTCCCTTTGTCTTGGGCGGGAAAGTCCCTTTGTCTTGGGCGAAAGAGTCCCTTTGTCTTAGGCGAAAGAGTCCCTTTGTCTTGGGCGGGAGAGTCCCTTTGTCTTGGGCGAAAGAGTCCCTTTGTCTTGGGCGAAAGAGTCCCTTTGTCTTGGGCGGGAGAGTCCCTTTGTCTTGGGCGGGAGAGTCCCTTTGTCTTGGGCGAAAGAGTCCCTTTGTCTTGGGCGAAAGAGTCCCTTTGTCTTGGGCGAAAGAGTCCCTTTGTCTTGGGCGAAAGAGTCCCTTTGTCTTGGGCGAAAGAGTCCCTTTGTCTTGGGCGGGAGATTCCCTTTGTCTTGGGCGGGAGAGTCCCTTTCTCTTGGGCGGGAGAGTCCCTTTGTCTTGGGCGGGAGAGTCCCTTTGTCTTGGGCGGGAGAGTCCCTTTGTCTTGGGCGGGAGATTCCCTTTGTCTTGGAAGAAAGAGTCCCTTTGTCTTGGGCGAAAGAGTCCCTTTGTCTTGGTGAAAGAGTCCCTTTGTCTTTGGCGAAAGTGTCCCTTTGTCTTGGGTGAAAGAGTCCCTTTGTCTTGGGTGAAAGAGTCCCTTTGTCTTGGGCGAAAGAGTCCCTTTGTCTTGGGTGAAAGAGTCCCTTTGTCTTGGGTGAAAGAGTCCCCTTTGTCTTGGGCGAAAGAGTCCCTTTGTCTTGGGCGAAAGAGTCCCTTTGTCTTGGGCGAAAGAGTCCCTTTGTCTTGGGCGAAAGAGTCCCTTTGTCTTGGGCGAAAGATTGCCTTTGTCTTGGGCGGGAGAGTCCCTTTGTCTTGGGCGAAAGAGTCCCTTTGTCTTGGGCGGGAGAGTCCCTTTGTCTTGGGCGGGAGAGTCCCTTTGTCTTGGGCGGGAGAGTCCCTTCGTCTTGGGCGGGAGAGTCCCTTTGTCTTGGGCGAAATAGTCCCTTTGTCTTGGGCGAAAGAGTCCCTTTGTCTTGGGCGAAAGAGTCCCTTTGTCTTGGGCGAAAGAGTCCCTTTGTCTTGGGCGAGAGAGTCCCTTTGTCTTGGGCGAAAGAGTCCCTTTGTCTTGGGCGAAAGAGTACCTTTGTCTTAGGCGAAAGAGTCCCTTTGTCTTGGGGGGGAGAGTCCCTTTGTCTAGGGCGAAAGAGTCCCTTTGTCTTGGGCGAAAGAGTCCCTTTGTCTTGGGCGAAAGAGTCCCTTTGTCTTGGGCGGGAGATTCCCTTTGTCTTGGGCGGGAGAGTCCCTTTGTCTTGGGCGGGAGAGTCCCTTTGTCTTGGGCGGGAGATTCCCTTTGTCTTGGGCGGGAGAGTCCCTTTGTCTTGGGCGAAAGAGTCCCTTTGTCTTGGGCGGGAGAGTCCCTTTGTCTTGGGCGAAATAATCCCTTTGTCTTGGAAGAAAGTGTCCCTTTGTCTTGGGCGAAAGAGTCCCTTTGTCTTGGGCAAAAGAGTCCCTTTGTCTTCGGTGAAAGAGTCCCTTTGTCTTGGGCGAAAGAGTCCCTTTGTCTTGGGTGAAAGAGTCCCTTTGTCTTGGGCGAAAGAGTCCCTTTGTCTTGGGCGAAAGAGTCCCTTTGTCTTGGGCGGGAAAGTCCCTTTGTCTTGGGCGAAAGAGTCCCTTTGTCTTGGGCAGGAGAGTCCCTTTGTCTTGGGCGAAAGAGTCCCTTTGTCTTGGAAGAAAGAGTCCCTTTGTCTTGGGCGAAAGAGTCCCTTTGTCTTGGGCGAAAGAGTCCCTTTGTCTTGGGCGAAAGAGTCCCTTTGTCTTGGGCAAAAGAGTCCCTTTGTTTTGGGCTAAAGAGTACCATTGTCTTGGGTTGAGAGCCCCTTTGTCTTGGGCGAAAGAGTCCCTTTGTCTTGGGCGAAAGAGTCCCTTTGTCTTGGACGGGAGAGTCCCTTTGTCTTGGGCGGGAGAGTCCCTTTGTCTTGGGCGAAAGAGTCCCTTTGTCTTGGGCGGGAAAGTCCCTTTGTCTTGGGCGGGAGAGTCCCTTTGTCTTGGGCGGGAGAGTCCCTTTGTCTTGGCCGAAAGAGTCCCTTTGTCTTGGGCGAAATAGTTATTTTGTCTTGGGCGGGAGAGTCCCTTTGTCTTGGGCGAAAGAGTCCCTTTGTCTTGGGCGAAAGAGTCCCTTTGTCTTGGGCGAAAGAGTCCCTTTGTCTTAGGCGGGAAAGAGTCCCTTTGTCTTGGGCGGGAGAGTCCCTTTGTCTTGGGCGGGAGAGTCCCTTTGTCTTGGGCGGGAGAGTCCCTTTGTCTTGGGCGAAAGAGTCCCTTTGTCTTGGGTGAAAGAGTCCCTTTTTCTTGGGCGAAAGAGTCCCTTTGTCTTGGGAGAAAGAGTCCGTTTGTCTTGGGCGGGAAAGTCCCTTTGTCTTGGGCGGGAGAGTCCCTTTGTCTTGGGCGGGAGAGTCCCTTTGTCTTGGGCGAGAGAGTCCCTTTGTCTTGGGCGAAAGAGTCCCTTTGTCTTGGGTGAAAGAGTCCCTTTGTCTTGGGCGAAAGAGTCCCTTTGTCTTGGGCGGGAAAGTCCCTTTGTCTTGGGCGAAAGAGTCCCTTTGTCTTAGGCGAAAGAGTCCCTTTGTCTTGGGCGGGAGAGTCCCTTTGTCTTGGGCGAAAGAGTCCCTTTGTCTTGGGCGAAAGAGTCCATTTGTCTTGGGCGGGAGAGTCCCTTTGTCTTGGGCGAAAGAGTCCCTTTGTCTTGGGCGAAAGAGTCCATTTGTCTTGGGGGGGAGAGTCCCTTTGTCTAGGGCGAAAGAGTCCCTTTGTCTTGGGCGAAAGAGTCCCTTTGTCTTGGGCGAAAGAGTCCCTTTGTCTTGGGCGGGAGATTCCCTTTGTCTTGGGCGGGAGAGTCCCTTTGTCTTGGGCGGGAGAGTCCCTTTGTCTTGGGCGGGAGATTCCCTTTGTCTTGGGCGGGAGAGTCCCTTTGTCTTGGGCGAAAGAGTCCCTTTGTCTTGGGCGGGAGAGTCCCTTTGTCTTGGGCGAAAGAGTCCCTTTGTCTTGGGCGGGAGAGTCCCTTTGTCTTGGGCGAAAGAGTCCCTTTGTCTTGGCCAAAAGAGTCCCTTTGTCTTGGGCGGGAAAGTCCCTTTGTCTTGGGCGAAAGAGTCCCTTTGTCTTGGGCGGGAGAGTCCCTTTGTCTTGGGCGAAATAATCCCTTTGTCTTGGAAGAAAGTGTCCCTTTGTCTTGGGCGAAAGAGTCCCTTTGTCTTGGGCAAAAGAGTCCCTTTGTCTTCGGTGAAAGAGTCCCTTTGTCTTGGGCGAAAGAGTCCCTTTGTCTTGGGTGAAAGAGTCCCTTTGTCTTGGGCGAAAGAGTCCCTTTGTCTTGGGCGAAAGAGTCCCTTTGTCTTGGGCGGGAAAGTCCCTTTGTCTTGGGCGAAAGAGTCCCTTTGTCTTGGGCAGGAGAGTCCCTTTGTCTTGGGCGAAAGAGTCCCTTTGTCTTGGGCGAAAGAGTCCCTTTGTCTTGGGCGAAAGAGTCCCTTTGTCTTGGGCAAAAGAGTCCCTTTGTTTTGGGCTAAAGAGTACCATTGTCTTGGGTTGAGAGCCCCTTTGTCTTGGGCGAAAGAGTCCCTTTTGTCTTGGGCGAAAGAGTCCCTTTGTCTTGGGCGGGAGAGTCCCTTTGTCTTGGGCGAAAGAGTCCCTTTGTCTTGGAAGAAAGAGTCCCTTTGTCTTGGGCGAAAGAGTCCCTTTGTCTTGGCCAAAAGAGTCCCTTTGTCTTGGGCGGGAAAGTCCCTTTGTCTTGGGCGAAAGAGTCCCTTTGTCTTGGGCGGGAGAGTCCCTTTGTCTTGGGCGAAATAATCCCTTTGTCTTGGAAGAAAGAGTCCCTTTTTCTTGGGCGAAAGAGTCCCTTTGTCTTGGGAGAAAGAGTCCGTTTGTCTTGGGCGGGAAAGTCCCTTTGTCTTGGGCGGGAGAGTCCCTTTGTCTTGGGCGGGAGAGTCCCTTTGTCTTGGGCGAGAGAGTCCCTTTGTCTTGGGCGAAAGAGTCCCTTTGTCTTGGGTGAAAGAGTCCCTTTGTCTTGGGCGAAAGAGTCCCTTTGTCTTGGGCGGGAAAGTCCCTTTGTCTTGGGCGAAAGAGTCCCTTTGTCTTAGGCGAAAGAGTCCCTTTGTCTTGGGCGGGAGAGTCCCTTTGTCTTGGGCGAAAGAGTCCCTTTGTCTTGGGCGAAAGAGTCCATTTGTCTTGGGCGGGAGAGTCCCTTTGTCTTGGGCGAAAGAGTCCCTTTGTCTTGGGCGAAAGAGTCCATTTGTCTTGGGCGGGAGAGTCCCTTTGTCTTGGGCGAAAGAGTCCCTTTGTCTTGGGTGAAAGAGTCCCCTTTGTCTTGGGCGAAAGAGTCCCTTTGTCTTGGGCGAAAGAGTCCCTTTGTCTTGGGCGAAAGAGTCCCTTTGTCTTGGGCGAAAGAGTCCCTTTGTCTTGGGCGGGAGATTCCCTTTGTCTTGGGCGGGAGAGTCCCTTTGTCTTGGGCGGGAGAGTCCCTTTGTCTTGGGCGGGAGAGTCCCTTTGTCTTGGGCGGGAGAGTCCCTTTGTCTTGGGCGGGAGAGTCCCTTTGTCTTGGGCGGGAGATTCCCTTTGTCTTGGATGAAAGAGTCCCTTTGTCTTGGGCGAAAGAGTCCCTTTGTCTTGGTGAAAGAGTCCCTTTGTCTTTGGCGAAAGTGTCCCTTTGTCTTGGGTGAAAGAGTCCTTTTGTCTTGGGTGAAAGAGTCCCTTTGTCTTGGGCGAAAGAGTCCCTTTGTCTTGGGTGAAAGAGTCCCCTTTGTCTTGGGCGAAAGAGTCCCTTTGTCTTGGGCGAAAGAGTCCCTTTGTCTTGGGCGAAAGAGTCCCTTTGTCTTGGGCGAAAGAGTCCCTTTGTCTTGGGCGAAAGATTGCCTTTGTCTTGGGTGGGAGAGTCCCTTTGTCTTGGTCGAAAGAGTCCCTTTGTCTTGGGCGGGAGAGTCCCTTTGTCTTGGGCGGGAGAGTCCCTTTGTCTTGGGCGAAAGAGTCCCTTTGTCTTGGGCGGGAGAGTCCCTTTGTCGTGGGCGAAAGAGTCCCTTTGTCTTGGGCGGGAGAGTCCCTTTGTCTTGGGCGGGAGAGTCCCTTTGTCTTGGGCGGGAGAGTCCCTTTGTCTTGGGCGAAATAGTCCCTTTGTCTTGGGCGAAAGAGTCCCTTTGTCTTGGGCGAAAGAGTCCCTTTGTCTTGGGCGAAAGAGTCCCTTTGTCTTGGGCGAGAGAGTCCCTTTGTCTTGGGCGAAAGAGTCCCTTTGTCTTGGGCGAAAGAGTACCTTTGTCTTAGGCGAAAGAGTCCCTTTGTCTTGGGGGGGAGAGTCCCTTTGTCTAGGGCTAAAGAGTCCCTTTGTCTTGGGCGAAAGAGTCCCTTTGTCTTGGGAGGGAGATTCCCTTTGTCTTGGGCGGGAGAGTCCCTTTGTCTTGGGCGGGAGAGTCCCTTTGTCTTGGGCGGGAGATTCCCTTTGTCTTGGGCGGGAGAGTCCCTTTGTCTTGGGCGAAAGAGTCCCTTTGTCTTGGGCGGGAGAGTCCCTTTGTCTTGGGCGAAAGAGTCCCTTTGTCTTGGAAGAAAGAGTCCCTTTGTCTTGGGCGAAAGAGTCCCTTTGTCTTGGCCAAAAGAGTCCCTTTGTCTTGGGCGGGAAAGTCCCTTTGTCTTGGGCGAAAGAGTCCCTTTGTCTTGGGCGGGAGAGTCCCTTTGTCTTGGGCGAAATAATCCCTTTGTCTTGGAAGAAAGTGTCCCTTTGTCTTGGGCGAAAGAGTCCCTTTGTCTTGGGCGAAAGAGTCCCTTTGTCTTGGGCGAAAGAGTCCCTTTGTCTTCGGTGAAAGAGTCCCTTTGTCTTGGGCGAAAGAGTCCCTTTGTCTTGGGTGAAAGAGTCCCTTTGTCTTGGGCGAAAGAGTCCCTTTGTCTTGGGCGAAAGAGTCCCTTTGTCTTGGGCGAAAGAGTCCCTTTGTCTTGGGCGAAAGAGTCCCTTTGTCTTGGGCGGGAGATTCCCTTTGTCTTGGGCGGGAGAGTCCCTTTGTCTTGGGCGGGAGAGTCCCTTTGTCTTGGGCGGGAGAGTCCCTTTGTCTTGGGCATGAGAGTCCCTTTGTCTTGGCCGAAAGAGTCCCTTTGTCTTGGGCGAAAGAGTCCCTTTGTCTTGGGCGAAAGAGTCCCTTTGTCTTGGGCGAAAGAGTCCCTTTGTCTTGGGCGGGAAAGTCCCTTTGTCTTGGGCGAAAGAGTCCCTTTGTCTTGGGCAGGAGAGTCCCTTTGTCTTGGGCGAAAGAGTCCCTTTGTCTTGGAAGAAAGAGTCCCTTTGTCTTGGGCGAAAGAGTCCCTTTGTCTTGGGCGAAAGAGTCCCTTTGTCTTGGGCGAAAGCGTCCCTTTGTCTTGGGCGAAAGAGTCCCTTTGTTTTGGGCTAAAGAGTACCATTGTCTTGGGTTGAGAGTCCCTTTGTCTTGGGCGAAAGAGTCCCTTTGTCTTGGGCGAAAGAGTCCCTTTGTCTTGGACGGGAGAGTCCCTTTGTCTTGGGCGGGAGAGTCCCTTTGTCTTGGGCGAAAGAGTCCCTTTGTCTTGGGCGGGAAAGTCCCTTTGTCTTGGGCGGGAGAGTCCCTTTGTCTTGGGCGGGAGAGTCCCTTTGTCTTGGCCGAAAGAGTCCCTTTGTCTTGGGCGAAATAGTTATTTTGTCTTGGGCAGGAGAGTCCCTTTGTCTTGGGCGAAAGAGTCCCTTTGTCTTGGGCGAAAGAGTCCCTTTGTCTTGGGCGAAAGAGTCCCTTTGTCTTAGGCGGGAAAGAGTCCCTTTGTCTTGGGCGGGAGAGTCCCTTTGTCTTGGGCGGGAGAGTCCCTTTGTCTTGGGCGGGAGAGTCCCTTTGTCTTGGGCGAAAGAGTCCCTTTGTCTTGGGTGAAAGAGTCCCTTTTTCTTGGGCGAAAGAGTCCCTTTGTCTTGGGAGAAAGAGTCCCTTTGTCTTGGGCGGGAAAGTCCCTTTGTCTTGGGCGGGAGAGTCCCTTTGTCTTGGGCGGGAGAGTCCCTTTGTCTTGGGCGAGAGAGTCCCTTTGTCTTGGGCGAAAGAGTCCCTTTGTCTTGGGCGGGAGAGTCCCTTTGTCTTGGGCGAAAGAGTCCCTTTGTCTTGGGCGAAAGAGTCCCTTTGTCTTGGGCGAAAGAGTCCCTTTGTCTTAGGCGGGAAAGAGTCCCTTTGTCTTGAGCGGGAGAGTCCCTTTGTCTTGGGCGGGAGAGTCCCTTTGTCTTGGGCGGGAGAGTCCCTTTGTCTTGGGCGAAAGAGTCCATTTGTCTTGGGTGAAAGAGTCCCTTTTTCTTGGGCGAAAGAGTCCCTTTGTCTTGGGCGAAAGAGTCCCTTTGTCTTGGGCGAAAGAGTCCCTTTGTCTTGGGCGGGAGAGTCCCTTTGTCTTGGGCGAAAGATTCCCTTTGTCTTGGGCGGGAGAGTCCCTTCGTCTTGGGCGAAAGAGTCCCTTTGTCTTGGGCGGGAGAATCCCTTTGTCTTGGGCGGGAGAGTCCCTTTGTCTTTGGTGAAAGAGTCCCTTTGTCTTGGGCGAAAGAGTCCCTTTTGTCTTGGGCGGGAGAGTCCCTTTGTCTTGGGCGAAAGAGTCCCTTTGTCTTGGGCGAAAGAGTCCCATTGTCTTGGGCGGGAGAGTCCCTTTGTCTTGGGCGGGAGACTCCCTTTGTCTTGGGCGAAAGAGTCCCTTTGTCTTGGGCGGGAAAGTCCCTTTTGTCTTGGGCGGGAGAGACCCTTTGTCTTGGGCGGGAGAGTCCCTTTGTCTTGGGCGAAAGAGTCCCTTTGTCTTGGGCGAAAGAGTCCCTTTGTCTTGGGCGGGAGAGTCCCTTTGTCTAGGGCGAAAGAGTCCCTTTGTCTTGGGCGAAAGAGTCCCTTTGTCTTGGGCGAAAGAGTCCCTTTGTCTTAGGCGGGAAAGAGTCCCTTTGTCTTGGGAGGGAGAGTCCCTTTGTCTTGGGCGGGAGAGTCCCTTTGTCTTGGGCGGGAGAGTCCCTTTTTCTTCGGCGGGAGAGTCCCTTTGTCTTGGGCGGGAGAGTCCCTTTGTCTTGGGCGGGAGAGTCCCTTTGTCTTGGGCGGGAGAGTCCCTTTGTCTTGGGCGAAAGAGTCCCTTTGTCTTGGGCGAAAGAGTCCCTTTGTCTTGGGCGAAAGAGTCCCTTTGTCTTGGGCGAGAGAGTCCCTTTGTCTTGGGCGAAAGAGTCCCTTTGTCTTGGGCGAAAGAGTCCCTTTGTCTTAGGCGAAAGAGTCCCTTTGTCTTAGGGGGGAGAGTCCCTTTGTCTTGGGCGAAAGAGTCCCTTTGTCTTGGGCGAAAGAGTCCCTTCGTCTTGGGCGAAAGAGTCCCTTTGTCTTGGGAGGGAGATTCCCTTTGTCTTGGGCGGGAGAGTCCCTTTGTCTTGGGCGGGAGAGTCCCTTTGTCTTTGGCGGGAGATTCCCTTTGTCTTGGGCGGGAGAGTCCCTTTGTCTTGGGCGAAAGAGTCCCTTTGTCTTGGGCGGGAGAGTCCCTTTGTCTTGGGCGAAAGAGTCCCTATGTCTTGGAAGAAAGAGTCCCTTTGTCTTGGGCGAAAGAGTCCCTTTTTCTTGGCCAAAAGAGTCCCTTTGTCTTGGGCGGGAAAGTCCCTTTGTCTTGGGCGAAAGAGTCCCTTTGTCTTGGGCGGGAGAGTCCCTTTGTCTTGGGCGAAAGAATCCCTTTGTCTTGGGCGAAAGAGTCCCTTTGTCTTGGGCGAAAGAGTCCCTTTGTCTTGGGCGGGAGAGTCCCTTTGTCTTGGGCGAAAGATTCCCTTTGTCTTGGGCGGGAGAGTCCCTTCGTCTTGGGCGAAAGAGTCCCTTTGTCTTGGGCGGGAGAATCCCTTTGTCTTTGGCGGGAGAGTCCCTTTGTCTTTGGTGAAAGAGTCCCTTTGTCTTGGGCGAAAGAGTCCCTTTGTCTTGGGCGGGAGAGTCCCTTTGTCTTGGGCGAAAGAGTCCCTTTGTCTTGGGCGAAAGAGTCCCTTTGTCTTGGGCGGGAGAGTCCCTTTGTCTTGGGCGGGAGACTCCCTTTGTCTTGGGCGAAAGAGTCCCTTTGTCTTGGGCGGGAAAGTCCCTTTGTCTTGGGCGGGAGAGACCCTTTGTCTTGGGCGGGAGAGTCCCTTTGTCTTGGGCGAAAGAGTCCCTTTGTCTTGGGCGAAAGAGTCCCTTTGTCTTGGGCGAAAGAGTCCCTTTGTCTTGGGCGGGAGAGTCCCTTTGTCTTGGGCGGGAGACTCCCTTTGTCTTGGGCGAAAGAGTCCCTTTGTCTTGGGCGGGAAAGTCCCTTTGTCTTGGGCGGGAGAGACCCTTTGTCTTGGGCGGGAGAGTCCCTTTGTCTTGGGCGAAAGAGTCCCTTTGTCTTGGGCGAAAGAGTCCCTTTGTCTTGGGCGGGAGAGTCCCTTTGTCTTGGGCGAAAGAGTCCCTTTGTCTTGGGCGAAAGAGTCCCTTTGTCTTGGGCGAAAGAGTCCCTTTGTCTTAGGCGGGAAAGAGTCCCTTTGTCTTGGGCGGGAGAGTCCCTTTGTCTTGGGCGGGAGAGTCCCTTTGTCTTGGGCGGGAGAGTCCCTTTTTCTTCGGCGGGAGAGTCCCTTTGTCTTGGGCGAAAGAGTCCCTTTGTCTTGGGCGAAAGAGTCCCTTTGTCTTGGGCGAAAGAGTCCCTTTGTCTTGGGCGGGAGAGTCCCTTTGTCTTGGGCGAAAGATTCCCTTTGTCTTGGGCGGGAGAGTCCCTTCGTCTTGGGCGAAAGAGTCCCTTTGTCTTGGGCGGGAGAATCCCTTTGTCTTTGGCGGGAGAGTCCCTTTGTCTTTGGTGAAAGAGTCCCTTTGTCTTGGGCGAAAGAGTCCCTTTGTCTTGGGCGGGAGAGTCCCTTTGTCTTGGGCGAAAGAGTCCCTTTGTCTTGGGCGAAAGAGTCCCTTTGTCTTGGGCGGGAGAGTCCCTTTGTCTTGGGCGGGAGACTCCCTTTGTCTTGGGCGAAAGAGTCCCTTTGTCTTGGGCGGGAAAGTCCCTTTGTCTTGGGCGGGAGAGACCCTTTGTCTTGGGCGGGAGAGTCCCTTTGTCTTGGGCGAAAGAGTCCCTTTGTCTTGGGCGAAAGAGTCCCTTTGTCTTGGGCGGGAGAGTCCCTTTGTCTTGGGCGAAAGAGTCCCTTTGTCTTGGGCGAAAGAGTCCCTTTGTCTTGGGCGAAAGAGTCCCTTTGTCTTAGGCGGGAAAGAGTCCCTTTGTCTTGGGCGCGAGAGTCCCTTTGTCTTGGGCGGGAGAGTCCCTTTGTCTTGGGCGCGAGAGTCCCTTTTTCTTCGGCGGGAGAGTCCCTTTGTCTTGGGCGGGAGAGTCCCTTTGTCTTGGGCGGGAGAGTCCCTTTGTCTTGGGCGGGAGAGTCCCTTTGTCTTGGGCGAAAGAGTCCCTTTGTCTTGGGCGAAAGAGTCCCTTTGTCTTGGGCGAAAGAGTCCCTTTGTCTTGGGCGAAAGAGTCCCTTTGTCTTGGGCGAGAGAGTCCCTTTGTCTTGGGCGAAAGAGTCCCTTTGTCTTGGGCGAAAGAGTCCCTTTGTCTTAGGCGAAAGAGTCCCTTTGTCTTAGGGGGGAGAGTCCCTTTGTCTTGGGCGAAAGAGTCCCTTTGTCTTGGGCGAAAGAGTCCCTTCGTCTTGGGCGAAAGAGTCCCTTTGTCTTGGGAGGGAGAGTCCCTTTGTCTTGGGCGAAAGAGTCCCTTCGTCTTGGGCGAAAGAGTCCCTTTGTCTTGGGAGGGAGATTCCCTTTGTCTTGGGCGGGAGAGTCCCTTTGTCTTGGGCGGGAGAGTCCCTTTGTCTTGGGCGGGAGATTCCCTTTGTCTTGGGCGGGAGAGTCCCTTTGTCTTGGGCGAAAGAGTCCCTTTGTCTTGGGCGAAAGAGTCCCTTTGTCTTGGGCGGGAGAGTCCCTTTGTCTTGGGCGAAAGAATCCCTTTGTCTTGGAAGAAAGAGTCCCTTTGTCTTGGGCGAAAGAGTCCCTTTGTCTTGGGCGAAAGAGTCCCTTTGTCTTTGGTGAAAGAGTCCCTTTGTCTTGGGCGAAAGTGTCCCTTTGTCTTGGGTGAAAGAGTCCCTTTGTCTTGGGTGAAAGAGTCCCTTTGTCTTGGGCGAAATAGTCCCTTTTTCTTGGGCGGGAGAGTCCCTTTGTCTTGGGCGGGAGAGTCCCTTTGTCTTGGGCGAAAGAGTCCCTTTGTCTTGGGTGAAAGAGTCCCTTTGTCTTGGGCGAAAGAGTCCCTTTGTCTTGGGCGAAAGAGTCCCTTTGTCTTGGGCGAAAGAGTCCCTTTGTCTTTGGCGGGAAAGTCCCTTTGTCTTGGGTGAAAGAGTCCCTTTGTCTTGGGCGGGAGAGTCCCTTTGTCTTGGGCGAAAGAGTCCATTTGTCTTGGAAGAAAGAGTCCCTTTGTCTTGGGCGAAAGAGTCCCTTTATCTTGGGCGAAAGAGTCCCTTTGTCTTCGGTGAAAGAGTCCCTTTGTCTTGGGCAAAAGAGTCCCTTTGTCTTGGGTGAAAGAGTCCCTTTGTCTTGGGTGAAAGAGTCCCTTTGTCTTGGGCGAAAGAGTCCCTTTGTCTTGGGCGGGAGAGTCCCTTTGTCTTGGGCGTGAGAGTCCCTTTGTCTTGGGCGAAAGAGTCCCTTTGTCTTGGGTGAAAGAGTCCCTTTGTCTTGGGCGAAAGAGTCCCTTTGTCTTGGGCGGGAAAGTCCCTTTGTCTTGGGTGAAAGAGTCCCTTTGTCTTGGGTGGGAGATTCCCTTTGTCTTGGGCGAAAGAGTCCCTTTGTCTTGGAAGAAAGAGTCCCTTTGTCTTGGGTGAAAGAGTCCCCTTGTCTTGGGCGAAAGAGTCCCTTTGTCTTGGGTGAAAGAGTCCCTTTGTCTTGGGTGAAAGAGTCCCTTTGTCTTGGGCGAAAGAGTCCCTTTGTCTTGGGTGAAAGAGTCCCTTTGTCTTGGGTGAAAGAGTCCCTTTGTCTTGGGTGAAAGAGTCCCTTTGTCTTGGCCGGGAGAGTCCCTTTGTCTTGGGCGAAAGAGTCCCTTTGTCTTGGGTGAAAGAGTCCCTTTGTCTTGGGTGAAAGAGTCCCTTTGTCTTGGGTGAAAGAGTCCCTTTGTCTTGGGCGAAAAATTCCCTTTGTCTTGGGCGGGAGATTCCCTTTGTCTTGGGCGAAAGAGTTCCTTTGTCTTGGGCGGGAGATTCCCTTTGTCTTGGGCGAAAGAGTCCCTTTGTCTTGGGCGAAAGAGTCCCTTTGTCTTGGGCGAAAGAGTCCCTTTGTCTTGGGCGAAAGAGTCCCTTTGTCTTGGTTGAAAGAGTCCCTTTGTCTTGGGCGAAAGATTCTCTTTGTCTTGGGCGGGAAAGTCCCTTTGTCTTGGGCGAAAGATTCCCTTTGTCTTGGGCGGGAGATTCCCTTTGTCTTGGGCGAAAGAGTCCCTTTGTCTTGGTTGAAAGAGTCCCTTTGTCTTGGGCGAAAGAGTCCCTTTGTGACACACTCTCTCTCTCTTCATGTGGCAAGGGTGAAGATGGCCTCTGCCAGGAATTTATGACACTGTTGTAAAGTCATAAATCTGCCCCCCCTCCTAACAGGACAGGGGGGTGGGAGGGTTCACATCTCTGCTAGAGAGGGCTAGCGTCATGACACAGTGAAGGGCTGAAACAAGCTAAAACCAGGATTTGAATTGAGGTGGTATGAGAGGGTATGCCATGGGCCTACATTTTATTAAATCAAATTGAGAAAGAAAACCACAGGTCTAACCATTGTTAGCTTAAGATTTTTCAGAAAATAAAACAGATCCAATTACATAAAGTGATTTATAACAGCGCGTTAGTCCACAATGCTTTATGCTAGAAACAAAGTAATGGGAATGACGTGACTCCGATGCATATGGGATATCAGTGTTTAGTTTCAGAGACATTCAGAGGCTGGGCTACAACCTTCTATAGCCGAGGAGACAAAACATTCACTTTGCTTGGAAATTCTGTCACTATCAATTGATTAAGCTGTTCACTTTCTGTGACAGCTTTCAGTTAAACAGTTATGACTTCTCTTGTTGGGTTAAGCTTCTGAAGATGAGTAGCCAGCATTTAAAGCTTACATTTGTCTGCGTCTGTAGGCCTACTCTCTGGGGTAGAAAGGTAGGCCTAACTTTTGAAAGTACCAAGCTCAAATTCCTAAGATTGAATTCTTTGCGAACGGGGACAGTTTCGTTGCAAACAAGACACACTGATTTGGCATTGGAGAAATGTGATAAGATGAACACATAGACCTATCTCTCTGTCCATTCTTAGCCTGTAGTTTTGGTCATTGGTGCGGAAATAAAAAAAATTCTGCTAATATAGGCCGTCATTGTAAATAAGAATTTGTTCGTATTAACTGACTTGTCTAGTTAAATAAAGGTTAAATAAATAAATTAAATAAAAAACATATGTAAAATGACATAAAATGACTTGAAATGTTTTCTAAAAGGCATCTCTTTCTCTGACCTGCAAATGCGATGATAGATTCATGCAATGATTTTATTACAAAGGAAATGTTTCCACCTTTACTCTTGTCCACGTTGGTCTGTGAACCCATAACCTTCCGGCTAGCAGCCCTATCTAACAAAATGCCTGCATTGCCATGTAATGGTTACAGGACAAAGATCAGTTTCCAAAACTGCAAATCTATCTAAGGGCTCTGTTCTGTCCAGGGAGTGAGGGTAAACTGCATATCTAAGGCTCTGTTCTGTCCAGGGACTGAGGGTAAACTGCATATCTAAGCCTCTGTTCTGTCCAGGGAGTGAGGGTAAACTGCATATCTAAGGCTCTGTCTGATCTGTCCAGGGAGTGAGGGTAAACTGCATATCGAAGGCTCTGTTCTGTCCAGGGACTGAGGGTAAACTGCATATCTAAGGCTCTGTTCTTTCCAGGGAGTGAGGGTAAACTGCATATCTAAGCCTCTGTTCTGTCCAATGAGTGAGGGTAAACTGCATATCTAAGCCTCTGTTCTGTCCAAGGAGTGAGGGTAAACTGCATATCTAAGCCTCTGTTCTGTCCAGGGAGTGAGGGTAAACTGCATATCTAAGCCTCTGTTCTGTCCAGGGAGTGAGGGTGAACTGCATATCTAAGGCTCTGTTCTGTCCAGGGAGTGAGGGTAAACGTTAGGCATGTTCTCTGCTATCCACTTCATGTTTTAATTATTATTTGGGGTTTTGGGGGAGGGACACTTGTTTTTTTCCCCCAAGTTTTCAGGGAGTGTTTAGGTAAAATGTAGCTTGCAGAAGTCAGGGCCATTATTTTCATTTCACAGAGGTCCGGTTTTCTCCATGTCCCACCCTGACCAACCACCCAGGGTGGGGTCAGGGTGGGTGGTTGGTCGGGTGGGTGGTTGGGTGGTCAGGGTGGGTGGTTGGTTGGTCAGGGTGGCTGGTTGGTTGGTCAGGGTGGTTGGTTGGGTGGTTGGTCGGGTGGTTGGTTGGTTGGGTGGTCAGGGTGGGTGGTTGGGTGGTCAGGGTGGTTGGTTGGGTGGTCAGGGTGGTTGGTTGGTTGGTTGGTCGGGTGGTTGGTTGGGTGGTCAGGGTGGGTGGTTGGTTGGTTGGTCAGGGTGGTTGATTGTTTGGTCAGGATGGTTGGTTGGTTGGTTGGGTGGTTGGTTGGACGGGTGGGTGGTTGGTTGGTTGGGTGTATAACGTAAACATCTAGTATTCCAAACGTTGCAAGTTTGAATCTCATCACGGATCATTTTAGCTAATTAGCTAATTTTGACCACTTACTACTTTTTTAGCTGTACGCAACAAGAATATAAACCCAACACGCAACAAGAATATAAACCCAACACGCAACAAGAATATAAACCCAACACGCAACAAGAATATAAACCCAACACGCAACAAGAATATAAACCTAACACGCAACAAGATTATAAACCCAACACGCAACAAGAATATAAACCCAACACGCAACAAGATTATAAACCCAACACGCAACAAGAATATAAACCCAACACGCAACAAGAATATAAACCCAACACGCAACAAGAATATAAACCCAACACGCAACAAGAATATAAACCCAACACGCAACAAGAATATAAACCCAACACGCAACAAGAATATAAACCCAACACGCAACAAGAATATAAACCCAACACGCAACAAGATTTGACTGAGTTATAGTTCATATGAGGAAATCAGTAAATTTCAATAGTGTCTAGTTCCAGTAGTTAGCTACACCGCTACCTGGTAAAACAGTAGTGTGTAGTTCGAGTAGCTAGCTACACCGCTACCTGGTAAAACAGTAGTGTGTAGTTCCAGTAGTTAGCTACACCGCTACCTGGTAAAACAGTAGTGTGTAGTTCCAGTAGCTAGCTACACCGCTACCTGGTAAAACAGTAGTGTGCAGTTCCAGTAGCTAGCTACACCGCTACATGGTAAAACAGTAGTGTGTAGTTCCAGTAGTTAGCTACACCGCTACATGGTAAAACAGTAGTGTGTAGTTCCAGTAGTTAGCTACACCGCTACTTAGTAAAACAGTAGTGTGTAGTTCCAGTAGTTAGATACACCGCTACATGGTAAAACAGTAGTGTGTAGTTCCAGTAGTTAGCTACACCGCTACTTAGTAAAACAGTAGTGTGTAGTTCCAGTAGTTAGCTACACCGCTACTTAGTAAAACAGTAGTGTGTAGTTCCAGTAGTTAGATACACCGCTACATGGTAAAACAGTAGTGTGTAGTTCCAGTAGCTAGCTACACCGCTACATGGTAAAACAGTAGTGTGTAGTTCCAGTAGTTAGCTACACCGCTACTTAGTAAAACAGTAGTGTGTAGTTCCAGTAGTTAGATACACCGCTACATGGTAAAACAGTAGTGTGTAGTTCCAGTAGCTAGCTACACCGCTACATGGTAAAACAGTAGTGTGTAGTTCCAGTAGTTAGCTACACCGCTACATGGTAAAACAGTAGTGTGTAGTTCCAGTAGCTAGCTACACCGCTACATGGTAAAAAGTAATTAACTACTGAAAACACTGCCAAGATTTGAATTTAGTTCAACTACCACCAAACTACAACAAAATGTAACTGAATTACTAGTTGAACTATATGTAGTTCACTACTCTCCAATACTGACATAGTCTCCTGTCTGTGTAGAGTCTATCCTACAGCGTATGGTGGAGACCCTGGACAGGTATGGTATTGACCCTAGAGAGCTGACCCCCCAGCAGCTCTACAGACTGGCTGTGGTGCTGCAGCTGATGCAGGCTGAGGACAAGGACAACATAGGTACTTACTTACAACACATTACACATTACATGAGTCGTTAAATAAATTATACAGATTTCCTTATTTTTTTGCCTCCCAGTCTGTCCTTTTTATTGAATTTCCAGCAACCTGGTCTCAGAGCATTTTGTATTATTCTGTGCGTAAGTCACTCCGTTTAGTATGATACGTTACGTTTAATTTGGTATGTATTCATTTGTGAATGTCAATCGCACATTTCGTATAATTACAATTCATATTGTATGTAAGGAATTTGCAAAATGTGCAATACGTTACGAATTTGGTAAATGTACAATATGTTATGAATTTACAAAATGCTACGAATTCTAGCTAGCTTGCTAACGTTAGCTAGGCTAGGGGTTCGGGTTAGGAGTTAGGGTTAAGGTTACAATTAAGCTTAGGAGTTAGGTTAAAGGTTTAAGGTTAGGAGAAGGGTTCGTTAACATGCTAAGTAGTTGCAAAGTAGCTAACAAGTTGCAAGTAGTTGAAAGTTGCTAATTCGCTAAAATGCTACATTTGTAAGTGATGAGATTCAAACTCGCAACTTTTGGGTTGCTAGACATTCGCGTTACCCATCCACCCCGACCAACCACCCTCTAGTTGATTATGCCTCAAGTAACCATCTGTCTTGTGTAATCATACAAAAACGTAACATATCATACCAAATGGAGAGCCTTCAGATTTGCATACAGAATAATACAAAATGCTCTGAGACCAGGTTGGTATACATAATGACCTGTGAAGTGCTGTGCCCACGTACTACAGCACACTGTTACCCTTTTCATCTTGTTGGACCGTCCTAATCTCACGAGCTGCCAGGATGGTATATCAGGGCAGTCCTTTTCAACACAGTTCGTGTAAACTATGGTGGGATGCCTCACAAGGCTGGCGCAGTACATCTTGGTTTGGCTCGATATGTGTGAAAAAGGGGGTATATCTGTCTGCACACAGAAAGGCCCATAGTCATTTAATACCATTGAATAATGAATACATTACATGAGTCATTTCCTATACTCCATCTGCCTTGTTAAAAAAGGCCTTCAAATTGCTCCCTCTTGTTTTTCAGAGCCACTTACCGATGATCCAAAGAAGGTATGTTCAGATCAAGAGTATACACGGTACATAAAGTACAACAAATGTCATGTGACGAAAACATGTTGTTTACTGTAACACAATGACCGTATAACCATAATCCTCATGTGGCCTCCTCCTTCTTCTCATCTTCCTCATCTTCATCTTCCTTCCTCCTTCGCCTCCTCCTGCTCCTCCTCCTTCTTCTCATCTTCCTCATCTTCATCTTCCTTCCTCCTTCGCCTCCTCCTGCTCCTCCTCCTTCTTCTCATCTTCCTCATCTTCATCTTCCTTCCTCCTTCGCCTCCTCCTGCTCCTCCTCCTTTTTCTCCTCCTCATCTTCATCTTCCTTCCTCCTTCGCCTCCTCCTCCTTCTCCTCCTCATCTTCCTCATCTTCGTCTTCCTTCCTCCTTTGACCTCCTCCTGCTCCTCCTCCTCATCTTCATCTTCCTTCCTCCTTCGACCTCCTCCTCCTTCTCCTCCTCCTCATCTTCCTCATCTTCGTCTTCCTTCTTCCTTCGACCTCCTCCTGCTCCTCCTCCTCATCTTCCTCATCTTCATCTTCCTTCCTCCTTCGCCTCCTCCTCCTTCTCCTCCTCATCTTCCTCATCTTCATCTTCCTTCCTCCTTCGCCTCCTCCGCCTCCTCCTCCTTCTCCTCCTCATCTTCCTCATCTTCATCTTCCTTCTTCCTTCGACCTCCTCCTCCTTCTCCTCTTCATCTTCCTCATCTTCATCTTCCTTCTTCCTTCGACCTCCTCCTGCTCCTCCTCCTCATCTTCCTCATCTTCATCTTCCTTCCTCCTTCGCCTCCTCCGTCTCCTCCTGCTCCTCCTCCTCTGCCTCTTCCTCCTCTTCCTCCTCCATCTTCCCTCCACCTCCTCCTGCTCATCCTCATCATCTTCCTCATTTTCATCTTCCTTCCTCCTTCGCCTCCTCCTCCTTCTCCTCCTCATCTTCCTCATCTTCCTCATCTTCATCTTCCTTCCTCCTTCGCCTCCTCCGCCTCCTCCTCCTTCTCCTCCTCATCTTCCTCATCTTCATCTTCCTTCTTCCTTCGACCTCCTCCTCCTTCTCCTCCTCATCTTCCTCATCTTCATCTTCCTTCTTCCTTCGACCTCCTCCTGCTCCTCCTCCTCATCTTCCTCATCTTCATCTTCCTTCCTCCTTCGACCTCCTCCTGCTTCTCCTCCTCTGCCTCTTCCTCCTCTTCCTCCTCCGTCTTCCCTCCACCTCCTCCTCCTATACACAGACTCAGCAGGTTCTTAAAAGCAGTGACACAGTGCCCGAAAAGGTAGAGAAAGCTCCCGTCCTTGTCCCCGGGCCCAAAGTGGTCCCTACCCTGTCCTCAGCTGCCACTAGTCCCCCCATCACGGCACCTCTAGAGGGCAGCGTGACGGCCAAGGACTCCTCCGTCTCTGTGGAGGATGTGAAAGAGAAGGTGAAAAGCTCCAGTGTCCCAGCTGCTGAGAGGGGAACAACAGACAGGGAGAAGTATGGATACATCGTCACCAACCAGAGGTCTGTTCTGGTAACTGACTGTGTGAATATCTAGTTTAATAACCTCTCATAGTACCTAATACAGGCTGGACTGGGTCATCCTGTTACAAATGGATATGACGTACGTTAAATGTATTGGTGCCTGAGTCCCTTGTATCATTAGCTCGTCAATGCCGGATGGCAAGGTCACATGCTGTGATGTTGAGTCTCGACTCAGGTCACATGCTGTGATTTTGAGTCTCTAAGGTCGCATGCTGTGATGTTGAGCCTCTAGGGTTTTATGCTGTGATGTTGAGTCTAGACTCAGGTCACATGCTGTGATGTTGAGTCTCTAGGGTTTTATGCTGTGATGTTGAGTCTAGACTCAGGTCACATGCTGTGATGTTGAGTCTCGACTCAGGTCACATGCTGTGATGTTGAGTCTCTAGGGTTTTATGCTGTGATGTTGAGTCTCTAGGGTTTTATGCTGTGATGTTGAGTCTAGACTCAGGTCACATGCTGTGATGTTGAGTCTCTAGGGTTTTATGCTGTGATGTTGAGTCTAGACTCAGGTCACATGCTGTGATGTTGAGTCTCTAGGGTTTTATGCTGTGATGTTGAGTCTAGACTCAGGTCACATGCTGTGATGTTGAGTCTCGACTCAGGTCACATGCTGTGATGTTGAGTCTCTAGGGTTTTATGCTGTGATGTTGAGTCTCTAGGGTTTTATGCTGTGATGTTGAGTCTAGACTCAGGTCACATGCTGTGATGTTGAGTCTCTAGGGTTTTATGCTGTGATGTTGAGTCTAGACTCAGGTCACATGCTGTGATGTTGAGTCTCGACTCAGGTCACATGCTGTGATGTTGAGTCTCGACTCAGGTCACATGCTGTGATGTTGAGTCTCTAAGGTCACATGCTGTGATGTTGAGTCTAAGGTTTTATGCTGTGATTTTGAGACTAGACTCTCAGGTCACATGCTGTGATGTTGAGTCTCTAGGGTGTTATGCTGTGATGTTGAGTCTAGACTCAGGTCACATGCTGTGATGTTGAGTCTCGACTCAGGTCACATGCTGTGATGTTGAGTCTCTAAGGTCACATGCTGTGATGTTGAGTCTAAGGTTTTATGCTGTGATTTTGAGACTCTCAGGTCACATGCTGTGATGTTGAGTCTCTAGGGTGTTATGCTGTGATGTTGAGTCTAGACTCAGGTCACATGCTGTGATGTTGAGTCTCGACTCAGGTCACATGCTGTGATGTTGAGTCTCGACTCAGGTCACAGGCTGTGATGTTGAGTCTCTAGGGTTTTATGCTGTGATATTGAGTCTAGACTCAGGTCACATGCTGTGATGTTGAGTCTAGGCCCTAAGGTCACATGCTGTGATGTTGAGTCTAGGCCCTAAGGTCACATGCTGTGATGTTGAGTCTAGGCCCTAAGGTCACATGCTGTGATGTTGAGTCTAGGACCTAAGGTCACATGCTGTGATGTTGAGTCTAGGCCCTAAGGTCACATGCTGTGATGTTGAGTCTAGGACCTAAGGTCACATGCTGTGATGTTGAGTCTAGGACCTAAGGTCACATGCTGTGATGTTGAGTCTAGGCCCTAAGGTCACATGCTGTGATGTTGAGTCTAGGCCCTAAGGTCACATGCTGTGATGTTGAGTCTAGGCCCTAAGGTCACATGCTGTGATGTTGAGTCTAGGACCTAAGGTCACATGCTGTGATGTTGAGTCTCTAAGGTCATATGCATGTTGATGAACGTGTTGATTCTGTGTTGTTGTTGGTGTTGTTATTGCTCTCCAGTCCTCTCAGTCTGTATAATGGGGTGAAACTACTGGGCGTACTTGCAGAGAGGATCCACCTGACTACCAGCAGCTTCATCAACATCAGGTAGTGCACTGTGTGTGTGTGTCGTGTGTGTGTGTGGTGTGTAAGCTAATCGACTCATTTTGTTCCTCCAGTGTGGTGGGCCCTGCCCTGACGTTCAGGATCAGGCAGAACCCTCAGAACATGAGTGCAGAGGATATGGCTGAGAAGGCTGGTGAGAACATCTCTCTCTCTCTCTCTCTCTCTCTCTCTCTCTCTCTCTCTCTCTCTCTCTCTCTCTCTCTGTCTCTATGTCTATCTCTCTCTCTATGTCTCTCTCTCTCTCTCTCTCTCTGTCTCTCTCTCTCTGTCTCTCTCTCTCTCTCTCTGTCTCTCTCTCTCTCTGTCTAACTCTCTCTGTCTATCTCTCTCTCTCTCTCTCTCTCTCTCTCTCTCTCTCTCTCTGTCACTCTCTCTCACTGTCTCTCTCTATGTCTCTCTCTCTCTCTGTCTCTCTCTCAATTCAATTCAATTCAATTCAAGGGCTTTATTGGCATGGGAAACGTGTTAACATTGCCAAAGCAAGTGAGGTAAATAATATACAAAAGTGAAATAAACATTAAAAATAACAGTAAACATTACACATACAGAAGTTTCAAAACAATAAAGACATTACAAGTGTCATATTATATATAAAATATATACAGTGTTATAACAATGTACAAATGGTTAAAGGACACAAGGGAAAATAAATAAGCATAAATATGGGTTGTATTTACAATGGTGTTTGTTCTTCACTGGTTGCCCTTTTCTTGTGGTAACAGGTCATAAATCTTGCTGCTGTGATGGCACACTGTGGAATTTCACCCAGTAGATATGAGAGTTTATCAAAATTGGATTTGTTTTCAAATTCTTTGTGGATCTGTGTGATCTGAGGGAAATATGTCTCTCTAATATGGTCATACATTGGGCAGGAGGTTAGGAAGTGCAGCTCAGTTTCCACCTCATTTTGTGGGCAGTGTGCACATAGCCTGTCTTCTCTTGAGAGCCAGGTCTGACTACGGTGGCCTTTCTCAATAGCAAGGTTATGCTCACTGAGTCTGTACATAGCCTGTCTTCTCTTGAGAGCCATGTCTGCCTACGGCGGCCTTTCTCAATAGCAAGGCTATGCTCTCTGAGTCTGTACATAGCCTGTCTTCTCTTGAGAGCCATGTCTGACTACGGTGGCCTTTCTCAATAGCAAGGCTATGCTCACTGAGTCTGTACATAGCCTGTCTTCTCTTGAGAGCCATGTCTGACTACGGTGGCCTTTCTCAATAGCAAGGCTATGCTCACTGAGTCTGTACATAGCCTGTCTTCTCTTGAGAGCCATGTCTGACTACGGTGGCCTTTCTCAATAGCAAGGCTATGCTCACTGAGTCTGTACATAGTCAAATCTGTACGAGTCTGCTGTTAATGATAATGCAGAGGATTTTCCCAAGGTTGCTGTTGACTCATATCCCATGGTATTTATTGGGGTAAAATTTGTCTCCACTTTTGTAGATTGGGGTGATCAGTCCTTCGTTCCAAATAAAAGATGCCAGAGCTGAGGATGATGTTAAAAAGTTTAAGTTTAGCCAATTGGAATTTGTGGTCTGTATATTTTATTTCATTTAGGATACCATCAACACCACAGGACATTTTGGGTTGGAGGGTTTGTATTTTGTCCTGTAGTTCATTCAATGTAATTGGATAATCCAGTGGGTTCTGGTAGTCTTTAATAGTAATTCTAAGATTTGTATTTGAATCTCTCTCTCTCGTTCTCTCTTTCTCTCTTTCTGTCTCGCGCTCTCTCTCTCGTTCTCTCTCTCATTCTCTCGTTCTCTCTCTCGTTCTCTCGTTCTCTCTCTCGTTCTCTCTCCCGTTCTCTCGTTCTCTCTCTCGTTCTCTCGTTCTCTCTCTCGTTCTCTCTCGTTCTCTCGTTCTCTCTCGTTCTCCCACGCTCCCGAACTGTCTGTCTTTATCTCTCGCTCTGTCTGTCTCCCTCCTTTCTGTCTGTCTTCATCTCCCTGTCTTTCTCTCTCTCTCGTTCTCTCTCACGCTCTCAATCTGTCTGTCTTTCTCTCTGTCTCTCCTTTCTCTGTCTTTCTCTCTCTCTCTCTGTCTCTTGCTCTCTCTGTCTTTCTCTCTCTCGTTCTCTCTCTCTCTTGTTCTCTATCGTTCTCTCTCTCGTTCTCTCATGCTCTCAATCTGTCTGTCTTTCTCTATCTATCTATCTCTCTCTATCTCTCTCCTTTCTCTCCTTTCTCTGTCTTTGTCTGTCTCTCTCTCCTTTCTCTGTCATCCATATTAACACTGTATCCCAGCACAGGCCTCTCTGGCAGATTAAAGCTCTGTAAAAGAGGGAAAGAAAGACAGAACCATTCTCTCTCAGCGGTCAGAACCTGTTGTTCTCAGAGACGCAGTCTGATGGGTGTCCATCTATTAATTGACTCTGGTGAACTTTTAGTCCAAAATACTTCTCATAGGACCAATCCTTTATCTATATAATGTCCCTAAGCCTACCAGAGATATTCTTATTGTGTTCTGTCGTCTGACTGTGGCTATACTTCAGCTGAATGTAAAGGTTGGGTCTCTGGCCGGGTTGAAGGATATGAGTATCTAACTGTACATTTCCATGATTCCAGGGATGAACCCACAATCCCTTTCACTCTGACCCTCCGTAGGGGTTAAAACTAAAACAGGGAACAGTGTACCATTTGAGGTATAGACAGAATAGTCTGTTAAAAATTGTGAATAACGACTGTTTTGGTTTGTTGTGTGTTTTTGTCTCTGTCAGCGTCTCAGAAGTCTTTTCTGGAGTCTGAGACAGGGTTGAAGATATTGCAGACTGGTGTGGGAGAGGTACAGTACAACTTCCTTCTGCCCTTCTTCATGTCATCAACCCTCTCTAGAGGGGGAACACTTAGACGAGGGTGACGCTCTCTGCCTTTATGCCTTCTCTCTCTCTCTCTCTCTCTCTCTCTCTCTCTCTGTCTCTCTCTCAATTCAATTTCAATTCAAGGGCTTTATTGGCATGGGAAACATGTGTTAACATTGCCAAAGCAAGTGAGGTAGATAATATATAAAGTGAATATTCTCTCTCTCCCTCCCTCCATGTGTTTGTAACGCTGCTAGGAGATGAGTAATACAGTAGAATGATACAGGACAACCTTGCTAAATGTCTATGTATTCCCCCACTCCTCTCTCTCTTCCCCACTCGTCTCTCTCCTCTCTCTTCCCCCACTCCTCACTCCTCTCTCTTCCCCCTCTCCTCTCTCTTCCCCCTCTCCTCTCTCTTCCACCTCTCCTCTCTCTTCCACCTCTCCTCTCTCTCCTCTCTCTTCCCCCTCTCCTCTCTCTTCCAACACTCCTCTCTCTCCTCTCTCTTCCCCCTCTCCTCTCTCTCCTCTCTCTTCCCCCTCTCCTCTCTCTTCCCCCTCTCCTCTCTCTTCCCCCTCTCCTCTCTCTCCTCTCTCTTCCCACACTCCTCTCTCTTCCCCCTCTCCTCTCTCTTCCCCACTCATCTCTCTCCTCTCTCTTCCCCCTCTCCTCTCTCTTCCCCCTCTCCTCTCTCTCCTCTCTCTTCCCCTCTCCTCTCTCTCCTCTCTCTTCCCCCACTCCTCTCTCTCTTCCCCCACTCCTCTCTCTCTTCCCCTACTCCTCTCTCTTCCCCCGTCTACTCTCTCTTCCCCCTCTCCTCTCTATTCCCCCTCTCCTCTCTCTCCTCTCTCTTCCCCCACTCCTCTCTCTCCTCTCTCTTCTCCCCCTCTAAGGTTTACAGTTAGAGTTAGAGTTACGATAAGGTTTACAGTTACGGTAATGTTTATGGTTAGAGTTACGGTAAGGTTTACGGTTAGAGATATGGTAAGGTTTACGGTTAGAGATATGGTAAGGTTTACGGTTAGAGTTACGGTAAGGTTTACGGTTAGAGATATGGTAAGGTTTACGGTTAGAGATATGGTAAGGTTTACGGTTAGAGTTACGGTAAGGTTTACGGTTAGAGATATGGTAAGGTTTACGGTTAGAGATATGGTAAGGTTTACGGTTAGAGTTACGGTAAGGTTTACGGTTAAGGTTACGGTAAGGTGTACAGTTAGGGTTACGGTGAGGTTAGAGTTACGGTAAGGTTTACGTTTAGAGTTACGGTAAGGTTTACGGTTAGAGATATGGTAAGGTTTACGGTTAGAGATATGGTAAGGTTTACGGTTAGAGATATGGTAAGCTTTACGGTTAGAGTTACGGTAAGGGTTACGGTTACGGTTACAGTAAGGTTAGGGGTTAAGGTATCAGACCTCAGGATAAGACCCAGATGTAGACCGTTTGAAATAATAAATGTTTATTTATGAAACAGGGGGCAGGCAAACGACAGGTCAAAGGCAGGCAGAGGTCAGTAATCCAGGGCAAAGTCTGTAAGGTACAGAACGGCAGGCAGGCTCAGGGTCAGGTAGGCAGAATGATCAACAACCGGGAAAACTAGAAAACAGGAAACAGGAGTACAGTCAAAACAAAAACGCTGGCAACAGACAAACAGAGAACACGGGTATAAATACACTGGGGATAATGAGGAAGACGGGCGACACCTGGAGGGGGGTGGAGACGAGCACAAAGACAAGTGAAACAGATCAGGGTGTGACATAAGGTAAGAGTAGGGTTAGGGTAGGGATGTCTTAAGGACCCTGGATAGCACTGGCACTGAGTCATTTGTTCTCATGTGTTTTCATCCCTTCACATACAGTGCATTCGGAAAGTATTCAGACCCCTTGACTTTTTCCACATTTTGTTACGTTACAGCCTCATTCTAAAATGGGTTAAATAAATGTTTTTCCCTCATCAATCTACACACAATACCCCATAATGACAAAGCAAAAACTGTTTTTTAGAAATGTTTGCACAAATAAAAAACTTGAAAATTGATCACCTTTGAGATGTTTCTACAACTTGATTCTACCTGTGGTAAATTCAATTGATAGTTGGATGCGCTGGTCAAAATTGACACACAAAAATATGCTTTTTTACAAAAATAAGACAATGTAAAAGGTGACATGGTTGGCAGCCCCATGGGCCTGTTAAGATTTATGATTTTTACTCAATTTCTCTGTCATACTAACCTATAACGAGCCTTTGGTTGATCAATGGGCAACGCCCAGGCACCTATCAAGAGGCCTTGGCTAACCCCAGCTCTTTTCCTAACCTTAACCTAATTCTCCTAACCTGCAATGAAATTTTAAGAAAAATAAGTGTTAAGTAAAAAATAGAAAATAAAAGTAACAAATAAATAAAAACAGCAGCAGTAAAATAACAATACAGGTATATATACAGGGTGTTATGGTACAGAGTCAATGTGGAGGCTATACACAGGGTGTTACGGTACAGAGTCAATGTGGAGGCTATACACAGGGTGTTACGGTACAGGGTCAATGTGGAGGCTATATACAGGGTGTTACGGTACAGAGTCAATGTGGAGGCTATATACAGGGTGTTACGGTACAGAGTCAATGTGGAGGCTATATACAGGGTGTTACGGTACAGAGTCTATGTGGAGGCTATATACAGGGTGTTACGGTACAGAGTCAATGTGGAGGCTATATACAGGGTGTTACGGTACAGAGTC
Organism: Oncorhynchus clarkii lewisi; assembly: GCF_045791955.1. NCBI lineage: Eukaryota > Metazoa > Chordata > Actinopteri > Salmoniformes > Salmonidae > Oncorhynchus > Oncorhynchus clarkii. The sequence continues at coordinate 86,973,767 of NC_092149.1, forward strand.
TATGTGGAGGCTAAATACAGGGTATTACGGTACAGAGTCAATGTGGAGGCTATATACAGGGTGTTACGGTACAGAGTCAATGTGGAGGATATATACAGGGTATTACGGTACAGAGTCAATGTGGAGGATATATACAGGGTATTACGGTACAGAGTCTATGTGGAGGCTATATACAGGGGGTACAAGTACAGAGTCATTGTGGAGGCTATATACAGGGTATTACGGTACAGAGTCTATGTGGAGGCTATATACAGGGTATTACGGTACAAAGTCTATGTGGAGGCTATATACAGGGTATTACGGTACAGAGTCAATGTGGAGGCTATATACAGGGTGTTACGGTACAGAGTCAATGTGGAGGCTATATACAGGGTATTACGTTACAGAGTCAATGTGGAGGCTATATACAGGGTGTTACGGTACAGAGTCAATGTGGAGGCTATATACAGGGTGTTACGGTACAGAGTCAATGTGGAGGCTATATACAGGGTGTTACGGTACAGAGTCAATGTGGAGGCTATATACAGGGTGTTACGGTACAGAGTCAATGTGGAGGCTATATACAGGGTGTTACGGTACAGAGTCAATGTGGAGGCTATATACAGGGTGTTACGGTACAGAGTCAATGTGGAGGCTAAATACAGGGTGTTACGGTACAGAGTCAATGTGGAGGCTATATACAGGGGGTACCGGTACAGAGTCAATGTGGAGGCTATATACAGGGTGTTACAGTACAGAGTCAATGTGGAGACTATATACAGGGTGTTACGGTACAGAGTCAATGTGGTGGCTACATACAGGGTGTTACGGTACAGGGCACAGGTTAGTCAAAGAAATTGAGGTAATATGTACATATAGGTAGAAAGAGCCCATTCTACATTATCACCTCACTCAAAACCTCCTATTTTGGGGGTGTGTGGTTAAAACCATGATTTGGTCAAACAGTAAAGAGCATTATCTACCGTCATTATTCCTGTAATGAACGTGTCTTGCTGCCAGACAATAACCCCAAGCACACATCAAAATCCACAAAGAAATGGTTAATTGACCACAAAAATGAACATTTTGCAATGGCCATCTCAGTCTCCGGACTTCAACCCCATTGAAAACCTGTGGTTGGAATTGAAAGAGGACAGTCCATAATTACTGATGAAGAATATCAAGGATCTGGACGGATTCTGTATGGTGGAATGGTCTAAGATCCCTGTCGTAAAATAAAAGGTGAAGAAAAGTTTGAAGAATTTTTTTTTTTTAGTAAATCTATAAATAAAGCCATGGATGCCTGTACCTTGTGTAAAAATATTACTTAGCTTGTCCACTATAACAGGTTCAAGCGTAACCAGATTAACTTTCTTTGAAGATGAAAACTGCTTTCAACGCACACACAAACCCCGTGTCCCAGTCGCTAGACTAGTGACTTCAGCCGCCATCTAGTGGAAATTAATGGTAACTAGAGCTTCAGCCGCCATCTAGTGGAAATTAATGGTAACTAGAGCTTTGGCTGCCATCTAGTGGAAATGAATGGTAACTACACTAGTTAGTTGGCCGGTGTCAAAGTAGACTAATAATATATGCCATTCAGCAGACACCTTTATCCAAAGCAAACTGGGTACATGGTAGTGGAAACAGACCATAGAAACAGGATTACAATGTTGATATCATGGATGGTCAGTCCTTGTATCTATAGCTCTGTCTATTAATCTGAGAGTGGTTACATTTCTCCAGGCCAGGCATCAATCAGCTTTTTACCCAAAGAGGAGCAGGGAGACACTGTTTCTACTGCTGATTGACACTTCAAGAAATTAAAATGCAGATTAAATACACAACAAAAATTGTTACAGATACTATATAAATGTCCCATCACTCAGACAGTCAGTGAATAGACAACATCCAGCACAGCAAACAATCAATCAATCAATCAAATATATTTTACAAAAAGCCCTTTTTACATCAGAAATAATAACCACAGTGATTATAGAAGGTGCAACAGTTCAACACCTCAGGAGCAAATGTCAGTTGGCTTTTCATAGCTGATCATACGTATGTTGAGAGAGAGAGAGTCGAAACATTCATATGTTGAGAGAGAGAGAGTCGAAACATTAATATGTTGAGAGAGAGAAAGAGTCGAAACATTCATATGTTGAGAGAGAGAGAGTCGAAACATTCATATGTTGAGAGAGAGAGTCGAAACATTCATGTGTTGAGAGAGAGAGAGTCTAAACATTCATATGTTGAGAGAGAGAGAGTTGAAACATTCGTATGTTGAGAGAGAGAGAGTCAAAACATTCGTATGTTGAGAGAGAGAGAGAGAGTCGAAACATTCGTATGTTGAGAGAGAGAGAGTCAAAACATTCGTATGTTGAGAGAGAGAGAGAGAGTTGAAACATTCGTATGTTGAGAGAGAGAGAGTCAAAACATTCGTATGTTGAGAGAGAGAGAGAGAGTCGAAACATTCGTATGTTGAGAGAGAGAGAGTCGAAACATTCATATGTTGAGAGAGAGAGAGAGTCGAAACATTCCTATGTTGAGAGAGAGAGAGTCGAAACATTCGTATGTTGAGAGAGAGAGAGTCGAAACATTAATATGTTGAGAGAGAGAGTCGAAACATTAATATGTTGAGAGAGAGAGAGTCGAAACATTCATGTGTTGAGAGAGAGAGAGAGTCGAAACAGCCGGACCTTGGACAAGGTATCACATTCGTTGAAACGAGTCAAAAATAAATCTGCGGAAAAACAATTCTACTTCGATTCCCTTTGTGGATGGGGTGTATCTTTTGAATTCACTGCTGAATGGCCTGCTCCTATTCCGTTTTTCGTGAACACCATCCCGCTCACCCAAAGTGATCGATAGTATATCTTGGCTCACACTGTGATGGTGATTCTGAGCGCTGAGGTTCATACAGCGAGTTCTGGTCTTCACTGTTCTCACTCTCCGTCAGCTCCATCTGTTGTGTAGTTCAAATCAAATGTATTTATAAAGCCCTTCTTACATCAGCTGATGTCACAAAGTGCTGTACAGAAACCCAGCCTAAAACCCCCAAACAGCAAGCAATGCAGGTGTAGAAGCACGGTGGCTAGGAAAAACTCCCTAGAAAGGCAAAAACGTAGGAAGAAACCTAGAGAGGAACCAGGCTATGTGGGGTGGCCAGTCCTCTTCTGGCTGTGCTGTGTGGAGATTATAACAGAACATGGCCAAGATGTTCAAATGTTCATAAATGACCAGCAGGGTCAAATAATAATAATCACAGTGGTTGTAGAGGGTGCAACAAGTCAGCACCTCAGGAGTAACTGTCAGTTGGCTTTTCATAGCCGATCATTCAGAGTATCTCTACCACTCCTGCTGTCTGTAGAGAGTTGAAAACAACAGGTCTGGGACAAGTAGCACATCCGGTGAACAGGTCAGGGTTCCACAGCCGCAGGCAGAACAGTTGAAACTGGAGCAGCAGCACGACCAGGTGGACTGGGGACAGCAAGGAGTCATCATGCCAGGTAGTTCTAATTCATCTAGCCTGGTGCTATACAGTTCATGTTTGAATTACTACTTGTTGTTGCCATCTTCGTTGTCCGCCCCTAACCTCACTGTCTTCGATAACACAGACAATTTGTTGATTCCTGCCAGTGACACACTGGCGTCAGTCGTTACTATGGCAATTTGAGATGGAGCTGACCATAGCTCAAATTAACATAGTTGACGATAAAAAATACTAAATATAGAGATGTTTTTGTGTTAAATACACATGTTTAGTATTAGTGGATTGAATACATCTCTTTGTTTAGATTTACTTCCTAAAGTGTTTCCATTCCCCTTTAAGAGTTGATAGTGTTTCCATTCCCCTTTAAGAGTTGATAGTGTTTCCATTCCCCTTTAAGAGATGATAGTGTTTCCATTCCCCTTTAAGAGTTGATAGTGTTTCCATTCCCCTTTAAGAGTTGATAGTGTTTTCATTCCCCTTTAAGAGTTGATAGTGTTTCCATTCCCCTTTAAGAGATGATAGTGTTTCCATTCCCCTTTAAGAGTTGATAGTGTTTCCATTCCCCTTTAAGAGTTGATAGTGTTTCCATTCCCCTTTAAGAGATGATAGTGTTTCCATTCCCCTTTAAGAGTTGATAGTGTTTCCATTCCCCTTTAAGAGTTGATAGTGTTTCCATTCCCCTTTAAGAGATGATAGTGTTTTCATTCCCCTTTAAGAGATGATAGTGTTTCCATTCCCCTTTAAGAGTTGATAGTGTTTTCATTCCCCTTTAAGAGATGATAGTGTTTCCATTCCCCTTTAAGAGATGATAGTGTTTCCATTCCCCTTTAAGAGATGATAGTGTTTCCATTCCCCTTTAAGAGATGATAGTGTTTCCCTTTAAGAGATGATAGTGTTTCCATTCCCCTTTAAGAGATGTTAGTGTTTCCCTTTAAGAGAAGAAAGTGTTTCCCTTTAAGAGATGATAGTGTTTCCCTTTAAGAGTTGATAGTGTTTCCATTCCCCTTTAAGAGATGATAGTGTTTCCATTCCCCTTTAAGAGATGATAGTGTTTCCATTCCCCTTTAAGAGTTGATAGTGTTTTCATTCCCCTTTAAGAGTTGATAGTGTTTTCATTCCCCTTTAAGAGTTGATAGTGTTTCCATTCCCCTTTAAGAGATTATAGTGTTTCCATTCCCCTTTAAGAGTTGATAGTGTTTTCATGCCCCTTTAAGAGATGATAGTGTTTCCATTCCCCTTTAAGAGATGATAGTGTTTCCATTCCCCTTTAAGAGATGATAGTGTTTTCATGCCCCTTTAAGAGATGATAGTGTTTCCATTCCCCTTTAAGAGATGATAGTGTTTCCATTCCCCTTTAAGAGATGATAGTGTTTCCATTCCCCTTTAAGAGATGATAGTGTTTCCATTCCCCTTTAAGAGTTGATAGTGTTTTCATTCCCCTTTAAGAGTTGATAGTGTTTTCATTCCCCTTTAAGAGATGATAGTGTTTCCATTCCCCTTTAAGAGATGATAGTGTTTCCATTCCCCTTTAAGAGATGATAGTGTTTCCCTTTAAGAGATGATAGTGTTTCCCTTTAAGAGATGATAGTGTTTCCCTTTAAGAGATGATAGTGTTTCCATTCCCCTTTAAGAGATGATAGTGTTTCCCTTTAAGAGTTGACGGTGTGCTCAGTGATGTGGGCTGGTGTGGATAAAATGCCAGGGCCAAATTCTTGTCCCAGTCTGCCCCTGCTGCTGTTCTGTTCGCTCCCACAGACTGCCTATCCTATCCAAGACATCAAACCCGACCCGCCCCCACCTCCGTTACTCTCCCCATCCCAAAAAGCAACATGTGGAGCTGTGCCTTTTTGAAGTGACACAAGTGGCGGCGTCGGTTGAATGGAGTTTGAAGGAGAGCTAGAGGCCGGGAGAGCGCAGAGAGAGAGAGAGAGGGAGAAGCACATGTTTATTTATTTCCCTTTCCCTTCCTCTTTGCTTGAGTGTAGGCCTAGGCTACTTGCTACAAGTTTCCACAATCCTTTTCAAATGACTTTTTCCGGGTATTATTCGTGATATCAGGGGCTTGTCGGAACTTAAATGTGATATTGGGTCGTGCATCATGAGTGGAAGAAAGAGAAAGAGCTCCTCCAGTGCTCTACCGGCCACATTAGCCGTATCTGATTCAGGAGAGATGCAGAGGTTGATCCGGGTGGAAACCGCCCCGGTGCTGAAATGTAGGATGGATTGTGGTGAGTGTTATTTTCAGTCTCTAGATATATATATATTTTTTGTGAAATGAATTGGTCTGTATGAGTCAAGCTTTATGGTTTAACAACTTACATTTTTTTTTTTACATTTGTGCTAAATATTACATTGAGTAGACGACTCACTCAGAACTAAGTACAAGGGCAGCTTCTTTCAGGACTACTTAAAGTACAATTATTTTAGTAGAAACAAACGTTTTGGGCCTCATTGCTCATATCGTAAGGATGCGATGGATTCTTATTTTCCAACTAAATAAATTAATAAAAACAATGTAGACTGTCAAAAAAACGAGAGGACATTTTCTATGAACACATATAGGCAAACTACTAATAACATAGCCTGAAATGAAATGTATTATAACGATGATAATACTAATAAATAATTAGCCAACATTTAAAGCCTATTCATTAATACACCTGCATAATTTAAACCTAGGCCTGCTACAGGTAATTTCCAATTAAAATGCATAACTAAGTGCTTGTTATATGAATGCATTCAGTTGATCAAAAGGAACAACTTGAATTAATTGATTTTTGGTTACAGAATAACCTGGAAAGATTTATATAATAGGCCTTCTGGTGAATTAGTGATGTTTATATAATAGGCCTCCTGGTGAATTAGTCATGTTTACATAATAGGCCTGCTGGTGAATTAGTCATGTTTATATAATAAGCCTTCTGGTGAATTAGTCATGTTTATATAATAGGCCTGCTGGTGAATTAGTCATGTTTATATAATAGGCCTGCTGGTGAATTAGTCATGTTTATATAATAGGCCTCCTGGTGAATTAGTCATGTTTATATAATAGGCCTGCTGGTGAATTAGTGATGTTTATATAATAAGCCTTCTGGTGAATTAGTGATGTTTATATAATAGGCCTGCTGGTGAATTAGTCATGTTTATATAATAAGCCTGCTGGTGAATTAGTCATGTTTATATAATAGGCCTGCTGGTGAATTAGTCATGTTTATATAATAGGCCTGCTGGTGAATTAGTCATGTTTATATAATAGGCCTGCTGGTGAATTAGTGATGTTTATATAATAGGACTGCTGGTGAATTAGTGATGTTTATATAATAGGCCTGCTGGTGAATTAGTGATGTTTATATAATAGGACTGCTGGTGAATTAGTGATGTTTATATAATAGGCCTGCTGGTGAATTAAAATGTCATATAATGGGACTGCTGGTGAATTAAAATGTCATATAATAGTACCAATACATCTAATGATATTGACTTCACATGAATAATGTTTGATGCATTATTTTAGAGTTATTTTCTTCATTTTATTGAAACAATAAAATTGAATACCACAATTTATCAGCTAGGCTGAATACAATCAAAGACAATAACACCAAAACATGGTGTTTAAGGGCAAGAGAAGATCGTGTTTAGGGGGCAACTGTGTCTCTACCGTTCACTCCTTTTTAGTAGTTGTGCTTTAGAAGGTTAAACAGTATGTAGTGTGCTCTTTTCTCTCTCTGCTCTCACCTCAGCTAGAGGTGCCAGCTGGTGGGGTGGGTGGGGGTTGCTGTGGTTACAGGGTCGGTTTGGCACTGTGATGAAAGACGTGATGATGTAACGTGTCTGCCTCCCGTTACTGGCCCTGCAGATAACAGCTAATCATTCCTCAACAATGAGTCACTTTTACTTTCTAAAGAATGTGTTGATTGTATGAATAAAAAAAAAATATTGCCATTTTCAGCATTATTGTGGTCATTATTGTGATCATTATTGTGGTCATTATTGTGATCATTATTGTGGTCATTATTGTGATCATTATTGTGATCATTATTGTGATCATTATTGTGATCATTATTGTGGTCATTATTGTGATCATTATTGTGATCATTATTGTGATCATTATTGTGGTCATTATTGTGATCATTATTGTGATCATTATTGTGGTCATTATTGTGATCATTATTGTGATCATTATTGTGATCATTATTGTGATCATGTTAATGTCAGTGGTTCTGCCTACGCCGGCTGCAGTGATGTTAATCAGGGATTATCTGTGGCTGACTGAGTGGCTGAGAAGGGTTAGAGGTCAAGGGTCAGGGGTTGAAGAGGTGATAGAGGGGGGGCCTGGAACCCTGGCTGATTTAGTTATTTGGTGTTTTGTTCCTTGTTTCTTGTGTTATACTGCTATGTTGCTGACTAGTGTTTAGTGGGGTCAGACATCAGTAATGTATTCGTTATATTCACTGCCCCTCCGAGGACCCTCTCTACAACTCTTAACCCCCTCTCTACAACTCTTAACCCCTCCCCCTCAGAACCTTACCCCATCTCTACAACTCTTAACCCCTACCCCCCCTCCAGGACCTTACCCCATCTCTACAACTCTTAACCCCTACCCCCCAGGACCTTACCCCATCTCTACAACTCTTAACCCCTACCCCCCAGGACCTTACCCCATCTCTACAACTCTTAACCCCTACCCCCCAGGACCTTACCCCATCTCTACAACTCTTAACCCCTACCCCCCAGGACCTTACCCCATCTCTACAACTCTTAACCCCTACCCCCCAGGACCTTACCCCATCTCTACAACTCTTAACCCCTACCCCCCCTCCAGGACCTTACCCCCTCTCTACAACTCCTAACCCCTACCCCCAAGGACCTTACCCCCTCTCTACAACTCTTAACCCCTACCTCCCAGGACCTTACCCCCTCTCTACAACTCCTAACCCCTACCCCCAAGGACCTTACCCCCTCTCTACAACTCCTAACCCCTACCCCCAAGGACCTTACCCCCTCTCTACAACTCCTAACCCCTACCCCCAAGGACCTTACCCCCTCTCTACAACTCTTAACCCCTACCCCCATCTCTCCCTGGCCTCTACAAATCCTAACCGTTACCTCTCCTAACACCCCAAAACTGTGTGGCAATGGCAATGGCAACCTATTCCCATAGGGCTCTGGTCTATAGTAGTGCACTATATAAGGAATAGGGCTCTGGTCTAAAGTAGTTTACTATATAGGGAATAGGGCTCTGGTCTAAAGTAGTGCACTATATAGGGAATAGGGCTCTGGTCTATAGTAGTGCACTATATAGGGAATAAGGTTCTGGTCTAAAGTAGTGCACTATATAGGGAATAGGGTGCGACACGCACTCCCTTCGAGGACCCCTCTGGAGTAGCAGGTGAGGAGCCCTAGTCCGAAGCCCTGTCCCCTCCGTACCACAGTCCATTCATGCTCCCCCTCCCCGGGACATTTTAAGAAGAGGGAGGGAGAGGGGAGGGAGAGAGAGATAGAGAGATAGAGAGAGAGAGATATAGAGAGAAAATTGGGTTGAATGTCCAGGGTGTTAGTTAGTGAGGTGTAGGTTGGATCACTAGAGAGTGAGCAGGGCGCCTCTTCCCCTAACGACCACACATTACACCGAGCATTTCTCTGTTGCCATGGAAGAAGCCTGGCCCAGTCCTCCCCCACTGAGGCTGCCAGACACCAGCTTCAACAGACAGGGGGTGGTATCATGCTGTGCTCTCGCTCTCTATCTCTCTTTCTCTCTCTCAATTCAGTTTCAATATAAGGGGCTTTATTGGCATGGGAAACATATGTTTACATTGCCAAAGCAAGTGAAGTAGACAATAAACAAAAGTGAAAATCCCAAATTGTTTGGATAGTCAAGTTACACACAGCTCTGACTTACACACCCCACCAGACATGCCACCAGGGGTCTTTTCACAGTCCCCAAACCTAGAACAAATTCAAGGAAATGTACAGTATTATATAGATCCGTTATTGTATGGAACTCCATTCCATCTCATATTGCTCAAATAAACAGCAAACCTGGTTTCAAAAAACAGATCAAGCAACACCTCACGGCACAACGTCTCTCACAGTGTGTTTTTCTGTATTGACATGTAGGCTACGTGCCTTTTTAGTTCTGTCCTGAGCTTTTCATGTCTATTAATGTTCTGTATTATGTTTCATGTTCTGTGTGGACGAAGAGTAGCTACTGCTTCAGCCGTGGGTAGCAGCTAGCAGGTGGTTAGAGTTTTGGGCCAGTAACCGGAAGGCAGTTAACCCACTGTTTCTAGGCCATCATTGGAAGTAAGAATATGTTCATAACTCACTTACCTAGTTAAAATGTCTATATATATTTGGCAGGAGGTTAGGAAGTGCAGCTCAGTTTCCATCTCATTTTGTGGGCAGTGAGCACATAGCCTGTCTTCTCTTGAGAGCCAGGTCTGCCTACGGTGGCCTTTCTCAATAGCAAGGCTATGCTCACTGAGTCTGTACATAGTCAAAGCTTTCCGTTGTACACAGAGGATAATTCTGCATACAGAGTCTCAATTTGGTGTTTGTCCCATTTTGTGAATTCTTGGTTGGTGTCGGACCCCAGACCTCACAACAACGAAGGGCGATGGGCTCTATGACTGATTCAAGTATTTTTAGCCAGAGATCCTAATTGGTAATCGACACCGCAGTTTTCAGCTGTGTTATTTAATTAACAAGGTTATTTCTAAGTCACCCCAAACTTTTGAACAGTAGTGTACATGTAAACAAACAGGTATCTTTGTCGACATGAATCTTTCTCTTTCCTATTTCCCTTGACCCCTTTCCTTCCTTCCTTCCTCTCTCTCTCTCTCTCTCTCTCTCTCTCTGTCTCTGTCTCTGTCTCTCTCTCTCTCTCTCTCTCTCTCTCTCTCTCTCTCTCTCTCTCTCTCTCTCTCTCTCTCTCTCTCTCTGTCTCTCTATCTCTCTCTCTCTCTCTCTCTGTCTCCCTGTCTCTGTCTCTCTCTCGCTCTCTCTGTCTCCCTCTCTCTCTCTCTGTCTCCCTCTCTCTCTCTTTCTCTCTCTCTCCCCCCACCCCCTACAGAGGAGCGAGGGTCATGGGCTGCTCCATGCCACGCGGGTGAGGGGGGGCTCCAGTGGGCTGGTACTGACGCTGGTGTCCATGGCGTGTGTGGGCGGGGTGGTGGTGGTAGCGTTGACCATCGCCTGTCTCCGACACCACGCCAAGCAGCTGGCCTCAGGGAAACTGGGCCTTGGACCAGAGGGAGGACCGGAGACACACGTTGACTACCAGGTAGGAGAGGTCAGGAGGTACTTTGTCCCAAATGACACCCTATTCTTTATATAGAGAACTACTTCTAAAGCGTTGGTGCACGTAATTTCAACCAAAACATTTGATGACGTTGGAAAACATTGGATTTGCAAAAAGTCATCAATCTAAAGGAATTCTGTCATTATTTTCACCAAACTTTTAATCTAAATTCCTTTTTTTTTAATTCTGTTTGTGGATTTCATATTGAAAATATATATAGATAATTGGTTAATTGGTTTGACTTATGTACACCTGAGGCAACGGACATTCAGGAGAGTATTATGGGATGCTGTGTGCTCTATTCATTCTCTTTACAGCCCTGCCGTTAGTTGAAGGCAGCCATTCCAATAGTTTCAGAAAAGTAGTTACTTTCTTAGATCTGTATTCAAATAGCTTTAAAAAGTAGTCCTTTTTAGGGGGTCTGTATTCAAATAGTTATACACTGCTCAAAAAAATAAAGGGAACACTTAAACAACACAATGTAACTCCAAGTCAATCACACTTCTGTGAAATCAAACTGTCCAATTAGGAAGCAACACTGATTGACAATAAATTTCACATGCTGTTGTGCAAATGGAATAGACAACAGGTGGAAATTATAGGCAATTAGCAAGACACTCCCAATAAAGGTAGGTGCTGCAGGTGGTAATCACAGACCATTTCTCAGTTCCTATGCTTCCTGGCTGATGTTTTGGTCACTTTTGAATGCTGGCGGAGCTTTCACTCTAGTGGTAGCATGAGACAGAGTCTACAACCCACACAAGTGGCTCAGCTAGTGCAGATCAACCAGGATGGAACATCAATGCGAGCTGTGGCAAGCAGGTTTGCTGTGTCTGTCAGCGTAGTGTCCAGAGCATGGAGGCGCTACCAGGAGACAGGCCAGTACATCAGGAGACGTGGAGGAGGCCGTAGGAGGGCAACAACCCAGCAGCAGGACCGCTACCTCCGCCTTTGTACAAGGAGGAGCAGGAGGAGCACTGCCAGAGCCCTGCAAAATGACCTCCAGCAGGCCACAAATGTGCATGTGTCTGCTCAAACGCACATGTGACATTTTCAGTATAATAGCACAGAGGCTGTCCACTTATCTGGAAAGGAACAAGTACATTGATACATCTGTACAGAAAGCAGGCATTCCTGGTTTCTCTGGTTGCCTGGAACATACTAGTATGATTTGGCACCAGATCCAAACAGCTAAGAAGGACAAGAGAGACCTCTATGTCATCTTCCTCGACCTGGCCAATGCCTTTGGCTCAGTTCCCCATGAACTCCTCTGGGAATCCTTCAACTTTTTCCACGTACCAGAACCCATCACTACACTGGTAAAGGCCTATTTCCAAGACCTGCAATTGTGTTTCACAACACCTGACTTCACAACAACATGGCAGCGCTTGGAAGTAGGCATAATGGCAGGCTGTACAATTTCTCCTCTGGCCTTCACTATGGCCATGGAAGTCATCATCAGGGCATCGAGATGGGTGGTCGGCGGTGAGAGAACTAAGGAAGGGCTCCGTCTCCCACCTATCCGAGCATACATGGATGACATGACTACACTGACCACCACTGCAGCATGCACCAGGCGGCTACTTGCAAAACTGCAGGATAACATCAAGTGGGCCCGGATGAAAATCAAGCCAAGCAAATCTCGAAGCATTTCCATAGTCAAGGGACAGCTTAAAGATGTGAGGTTCTGCATTGGAGATGACCCGATACCAACGGTGTCTGAGCAACCCATCAAGAGCCTGGGTAGATGGTACAATGAAAGCCTCCGGGATAAAGATCAAGTGCAGCAAGTAAGGCAGGACATCGCCGACGGTCTTGAGAACATCAACAAGACCCTACTGCCTGGGAGGCTCAAGCTTTGGTGCCTACAGTTTGGACTTCTCCCCCGGGTAATGTGGCCACTCACCGTCTATGAGGTCCCAATAACAACAGTGGAGAAGATGGAGCGAACCATTACCTCATACGTGAAGAAATGGCTGGGTGTCCCACGATGCTTGAGTAACATCGGCCTCTATGGCAAAGGGGTCCTTGAACTACCTCTTACAAGTCTAACGGAGGAGTACAAGTGCTCTAAAGTAAGACTTCAGATGACATTGAAGGACTCCAAAGACCAGACCATTAGCAAGGCTGCACCTCCCCTACAAACTGGACGGAAATGGACATCATCCAAGGCTGTGCAGCAAGCAACATCAGCCCTGAGACACCAAGACATTGTGGGGAATATCCAGCATGGAAGAGGAGGCTTTGGCCTGGCAGCAAGCAAACCAACGTTCCATAAGGCAACAACATCTGAACGCAGGAAGCTGGTGGTCGAGGAGGTGCGCAGACAGGAGGAGACTGCAAGAAGTGCAAAGGCTGTCTCTCTTGCTAAACAAGGGCAATGGACGCGGTGGGAAGGCCTGGAGAGGAGAAAGATCAACTGGAGTGAGCTTTGGCAAATGGAGGCAAGCAACATCAGCTTCATCATAAGAGCTGTTTATGATGTGCTTAAAAATCTACATCTACTGTTTATGATGTGCCAAAAAATCTACATCAATGGTATGGCGAGGACTCGACCTGCCCCCTCTGCCCAGCTCCAGCGACTCTCAGGCATATAATGACAGGTTGCAAGACCAGCCTCTCACAAGGCCGCTACACCTGGAGGCACAATCAGGTCCTCAAGAGCCTGGCTGCAGCACTTGAGACCAAGAGGAGTGCAACCAATTCATTACCTCCAAAAACAAGCAATCCCGTCAAAACAACAACATTCATCCGGGAGGGACAGAAAAGGCCCAAGTATCCTCCTACAAAGCCAGAAACTGGACACCTAGCCATGGCCCGGGACTGGAAGATGCTTGTCGATATTGGCCAGCAACTAATTTTTCCACCTGAGATTGCTTCTACCAACCTTAGGCCAGACATGGTACTCTGGTCCCCTTCACGAAAGGCTGTGTACATCATAGAGCTCACAGTCCCGTGGGAAAACTCTGTTGAAGAGGCCTACGAGCGTAAGAAACTGCGTTACACAGAGTTGGCAGCAGACGCAACTCAGCGTGGCTGGAATGCAAAAGTCTGGCCAGTTGAAGTGGGATGCAGAGGATTCGTGGCTTCTTCCACCATCAGGTTGCTGAAAGAACTTGGAATCCATGGACAGGCTCTGCGGCAGACCGTCAGAGCAGTTTCTCAAGCAGCTGAAAGAGGCAGCCAGTGGATCTGGATCAAACGGAAGGACCCTTGCTGGGCTATAACTTCATGACCCCCCACCCCCACCTGAGAACCCAATTCAGATCCCTCCAACTTGAGGAGGGTATATGAGGTATGCGGTCAGCTGTAGGACTGGCTCAGGGAAGAGGACGCCCCTGCCTTGCATAGTCCCGTGGGACATCATAATTGGGCATGGGACACAAGCTAAGGCTTGATCACCCTTTAGCTGGCCACCTTTGATGAGAGTGTTTAGTGATTAAAGGCCGAAACACCCACTGATTCGAAGGCACACTACTGAGGATGTGTCCCAAAATTGACATCTTAACCCAGTCTAAGAAATAAACCTCCCATGCCACTCTGTCAACATCACGGCAAATCTCATGCGAGTGCATTCCATCTATTGGCACAATGGACAGTTTTTAACATCTCGTCCCGTGTTTTATGATTCTGTGACAGACGTGACAGTCTGGAGACGCCGTGGAGAACATTCTGCTGCCTGCAACATCCTCCATCATGACCGGTTTGGCAGTGGGTCAGTCATGGTGTGGGGTGGCATTTCTTTGGGGGCCGCACAGCCCTCCATGTGCTCGCCAGAGGTAGTCTGACTGCCATTAGGTACCGAGATGAGATCCTCAGACCCCTTGTGAGACCATATGCTGGTGAGGTTGGCCCTGGATTCCTCCTAATGCAAGAAAATTCTAGACCTCATGTGGCTGGAGTGTGTCAGCAGTTCCTGCAAGAGGAAGGCATTGATTCTATGGACTGGCCCGCCCGTTCCCCAGACCTGAATCCAATTGAGCACATCTGGGACATCATGTCTCGCTCCATCTACCAACGCCACGTTGCACCACAGACTGTCCAGGAGTTGGCGGATGCTTTAGTCCAGGTCTGGGAGGAGATCCCTCAGGAGACCATCCACCACCTCATCAGGAGCATGCCCAGGCATTGTAGGGAGGTCATACAGGCACGTGGAGGCCACACACACTACTGAGCCTCATTTTGACTTGTTTTAAGGACATTACATCAAAGTTGGATCAGCCTGTAGTGTGGTTTTCCACTTTAATTTTGAGTGTGACTCCAAATCCAGACCCCCATGGGTTGATAAATTTGATTTGCATTGATAATTTTTGTGTGATTTTGTTGTCAGCACATTCAACTATGTAAAGAAAAAAGTATTTAATAAGAAAATTTAATTCATTCAGATCTAGGATGTGTTATTTTAGTGTTCCCTTTATTTTTTTTGAGCAGTGTAGTTAGCTCCACCTGGAATGAGAGTTCCTTTCCAAGTTAAACCTCTAGTTCTCCCGGTCTGTCACCGGTAAGGGGGATGTTAGAGGTTATAGGTAAGGTTAACATGAAAGACTGAGGGGGTCTCAATCATAGTGATGATTATGACGATCATGATGGAATAGAATACACCTTCATTATTGTGACAACGATCACCAAACTACTTCCTCTGCTTCACATGACACATGACGAAGATGATAGTGAACAGGTGTCATAATGATGAAGATGTTTACAGCAAATGAGGATGATAGTAAACCGGAGGAGTCATAATAATATAGGTGTTAACAACGAACGATGATTATCGCAGATGAAAATGATGATACACAATTAGCTTCTCGTTTTAAATGTCTTTGTTAATTTTCTCAGAAGTTGTGACGATATAATCATATTTATGGGCTGATGAAAGTGATTAACATCTTGTTTAGTGGAATCTCTCTCTCTCTCTCTCTCTCTCTCTCTCTGTTGACTTTCTCAGGAGCTCTGCAGGCAGCACATGGCAGCCAAGCCGTCATTCAGTCGTCAGGAGGCGGTGGGCGGGGGAGCGGGGGGTCGGAGGGGGACAGACACCTCCAGGGTGAGCAGTGTGTCATCCCAGTTCAGTGACGGCCCACAACACAGCCCCTCCTCACACAGCAGTACGCCCTCCTGGAGCGAGGAGCCCGCCCAGTCCAACATGGACATCTCTACTGGTCACATGATACTGGTCAGTATGAGAGGGCATGGGGTCATTATATTTACTACTGGACAGTATCAGAGGGTATGGGGTCATTATGTTTACTATTGGCCAGTATCAGAGGGTATGGGGTCATTATATTTACTACTGGTCAGTATGAGAGGGTATGGGGTCATTATATTTACTACTGGTCAGTATCAGAGGGTATGGGGTCATTATATTTACTACTGGTCAGTATCAGAGGGTATGGGGTCATTATATTTACTACTGGTCAGTATCAGAGGGCATGGGGTCATTATATTTACTACTGGCCAGTATCAGAGGGCATGGGGTCATTATATTTACTACTGGTCAGTATCAGATGGTATGGGGTCAATATATTTACTACTGGTCAGTATCAGAGAGTATGGGGTCATTATATTTACTACTGGTCAGTATCAGAGGGTATGGGGTCATTATATTTACTACTGGTCAGTATCAGAGGGTATGGGGTCATTATATTTACTACTGGTCAGTATCAGAGGGTATGGGGTCATTATATTTACTACTGGTCAGTATCAGAGGGTATGGGGTCATTATATTTACTACTGGTCAGTATCAGAGGGTATGGGGTCATTATATTTACTATTGGTCAGTATCAGAGGGTATGGGGTCATTATATTTACTACTGGTCAGTATCAGAGGGTATGGGGTCATTATATTTACTACTGGTCAGTATCAGAGGGTATGGGGTCATTATATTGACTACTGGTCAGTATCAGAGGGTAAGGGGTCATTATATTTACTACTGGACAGTATAAAAGGGTATGGGGTCATTATATTTACTACTGGTCAGTATCAGAGGGTATGGGGTCATTATATTTACTACTGGTCAGTATCAGAGGGTATGGGGTCATTATATTGACTACTGGTCAGTATCAGAGGGTATGGGGTCATTATATGTATTATTGGTC
Organism: Oncorhynchus clarkii lewisi; assembly: GCF_045791955.1. Lineage (NCBI taxonomy): Eukaryota > Metazoa > Chordata > Actinopteri > Salmoniformes > Salmonidae > Oncorhynchus > Oncorhynchus clarkii. The sequence goes on from NC_092149.1 coordinate 86,990,635, forward strand.
AGTATCAGAGGGTATGGGGTCATTATATTTACTACTGGTCAGTATCAGAGGGTATGGGGTCATTATATTTACTACTGGTCAGTATCAGAGGGTATGGGGTCATTATATTGACTACTGGTCAGAGGGTCAGAGGGTATGGAGTCATCAACTCAACATGTGGCATTGACCTAAAAAACAGTGGGTTCAATCTGTGACCAGGACCGGGTTTAATCTGTGACCAGGACCGGGTTTAATCTGTGACCAAGACCGGGTTTAATCTGTGACCAGGACCGGGTTTAATCTGTGACCAGGACCGAGTTTAATCTGTGACCAGGACCGGGTTTAATCTGTGACCAGGACCAGGTTTAATCTGTGACCAGGACCGGGTTTAATCTGTGACCAGGAAGCTTATCCTCATTGTTTAATAATGATGACGTTCTGGAGCTTTCATCAAAACACACTGTTACAGCTAGTAGAATATCTGTTACAGCTAGTAGAATATCTGTTACAGCTAGTAGAATATCTGTTACAGCTAGTAGAATATCTGTTACAGCTAGTAGAATATCTGTTACAGCTAGTAGAATATCTGTTACAGCTAGTAGAATATCTGTTACAGCTAGTGGAATATCTGTTACAGCTAGTAGAATATCTGTTACAGCTAGTAGAATATCTGTTACAGCTAGTAGAATATCTGTTACAGCTAGTAGAATATCTGTTACAGCTAGTAGAATATCTGTTAAAGCTAGTAGAATATCTGTTACAGCTAGTAGAATATCTGTTACAGCTAGTGGAATATCTGTTACAGCAAGTGGAATATCTGTTACAGCTAGTAGAATATCTGTTACAGCTAGTAGAATATCTGTTACAGCTAGTAGAATATCTGTTACAGCTAGTAGAATATCTGTTACAGCTAGTAGAATATCTGTTACAGCTAGTAGAATATCTGTTACATCTAGTGGAATATCTGTTACAGCTAGTGGAATATCTGTTACAGCTAGTAGAATATCTGTTACAGCTAGTAGAATATCTGTTACAGCTAGTAGAATATCTGTTACAGCTAGTAGAATATCTGTTACAGCTAGTAGAATATCTGTTACAGCTAGTAGAATATCTGTTACAACTAGTAGAATATCTGTTACAACTAGTAGAATATCTGTTACAGCTAGTAGAATATCTGTTACAGCTAGTAGAATATCTGTTACAGCTAGTAGAATATCTGTTACAGCTAGTAGAATATCTGTTACAACTAGTAGAATATCTGTTACAGCTAGTAGAATATCTGTTACAGCTAGTAGAATATCCCATGAGAATGGGGAGGAGATCCTGAACTCTCCTCTTAACGTTAGTGTTCCTCTCTGCCCCAGGCCTATATGGAGGATCATCTGGAGAATAAGGACCGTCTGCTGAAGGAGTGGGAGGATCTTTGTTCCTACCAGGCCGAACCCAGTGTTGTCACTGTAGCACAGAGTGAAGCCCACCTGGAGAAGAACCGCTGTTCGGACTCTCTTCCCTGTGAGTCTTACATACCTCTCCTCGGGTTTATCCTCCTCCGGTCTCAGGCTGGGATTCAAATAGACTCAGACGAATAACCTGTTCGCTGTGGTTGACTTAATGTGGATTTCTGCTTGAGCTGGCATCCGTAGCGTTTACAGCAAACGTGATCTCAGAGCTGAATGTCAGGGGAAATGCCTTTAAAAGTATATTGCTGTTCACAGGCCGTTAATTAAACTGTGTTGGATTGGCACCTTATTTCTGTACAGCTTGGTCTGTTACTATCTGTTCTGATCCTCCTGTACAGCTTGGTCTGTTACTATCTGTTCTGATCCTCCTGTACAGCTTGGTCTGTTACTATCTGTTCTGATCCTCCTGTACAGCTTGGTCTGTTACTATCTGTTCTGATCCTCCTGTACAGCTTGGTCTGTTACTATCTGTTCTGATCCTCCTGTACAGCTTGGTCTGTTACTATCTGTTCTGATCCTCCTGTACAGCTTGGTCTGTTACTATCTGTTCTGATCCTCCTGTACAGCTTGGTCTGTTACTATCTGTTCTGATCCTCCTGTACAGCTTGGTCTGTTACTATCTGTTCTGATCCTCCTGTACAGCTTGGTCTGTTACTATCTGTTCTGGTCCTCCTGTACAGCTTGGTCTGTTACTATCTGTTCTGATCCTCCTGTACAGCTTGGTCTGTTACTATCTGTTCTGATCCTCCTGTACAGCTTGGTCTGTTACTATCTGTTCTGATCCTCCTGTACAGCTTGGTCTGTTACTATCTGTTCTGATCCTCCTGTACAGCATGGTCTGTTACTATCTGTTCTGTTTTTCCTGTACAGCTTGGTCAGTTACTATCTGTTCTATTCCAGATGATCATTCCCGTGTGAAACTGAAGGCGGAGAGCAACTCCACCAAGGAAGACTACATTAACGCCAGCACCATAGTAAGATCTCTGACTGCTACTCTTAAGATGGTGATGGTGTAGACTTTGTCCCGTGGTTGACACAATGTCACACGTCACAAATATCATTATTATTCTCTCTCTGTAAACCCCAGATTGACCATGACCCTCGGCTGCCTGCTTACATCGCCACCCAGGGACCACTGGCACACACAATCGCTGACTTCTGGCAGGTCAGTAGCACACACCATCGCTGACTTCTGGCAGGTCAGTAGCACACACCATCGCTGACTTCTGGCAGGTCAGTAGCACACACCATCGCTGACTTCTGGCAGGTCAGTGGCACACACCATCGTTGACTTCTGGCAGATCAGTGGCACACACCATCGTTGACTTCTGGCAGATCAGTGGCACACACCATCATTGACTTCTGGCAGATCAGTGACACACACCATCGTTGACTTCTGGCAGATCAGTGGCACACAGTACACTGAGGAAACATTATTGCTAACACTAAAGACTGTGGTAGTCAAAGGTGACCAATACTGTGTATTTGTTGTGTAGTAGTACATTTGACACAGATATCTCACAATGTGCCGGTATAGTACACTGCTTTTGTAACTGCTGTGTTGTTCTATAGACAGTCTGGGAGAATGGCTGTACAGTGATAGTGATGATGACAGCCCTGGTTGAGGATGGAGAGATTCAGTGTGTTCGCTACTGGCCTGACGAGGGATCCTCCCTCTACCACATCTACGAGGTGAGGGGGTTTGACTCTGGATAGACACAAGCTGGTGTGTGTGTGGTGTGTGTGTGTGTGTGTTTGAATCTTTTTATTGTTGTTCTTCTTCTTAGTTTTCTTTGTGTTTGACCAAATACAATGCTATTTCTCTGTTAAAAAAATTAACAACATACTTTGCATGCTTATAGAGAAGGGGCACTCAACATGTACTGCACTGACACTAATGACTGATGATAGGTTGAAAGAAATTGATAATACGAAGATTGTGGGAGCTGTACTGTTAGATTTCAGTGCAGCCTTTGATATTATGTTGTTGAGAACTTGTGTTGTGGCTTTTCAACTTCTGTCATATCCTGGATTCAGAGCCATCTATCTAATAGAACTCAAAGGGTTTTCTTTAATAGAAGTGTCTCTAATGTAAAACAGGTAAAGTGTGGTGTACCGCAGGGCAGCTCTCTAGGCCCTCTACTCTTTCCTATTTTTACCAATGACTTGCCACTGGCATTTAAAAAAAAAAGCCTTTCTGTCCATGTATGCTGATGATTTGACCATGTATGCATCAGCAACCACAGCTAATGAAGTCCCTGAAACTCTTAACAAAGAGTTGCAGTCTGTTTTTGGAATGGGTGGCCAGTAATAAACTGGTCCTGAACATCTCTAAAACTAAGATAATTTTATTTGGTACAAATCATTCCCTAAGTTCTAGACCTCAGCTGAATCTGATAATGAATGGTGTGGCTGTTGAACAAGTTGAGGAAACTGAATTACTTGGTGTTACCTTAGATTGTACACTGTCATGGTCAAAACATATAGATTCAATGGTTGTAAAGATGGGGAGAGGTCTGTCTGTAATAAAGAGATGGGGAGAGGTATGTCTGTAATATAGAGATGGGGAGAGGTCTGTCCGTAATAAAGAGATGGGGAGAGGTCTGTCCGTAATAAAGAGATGGGGGAGAGGTCTGTCCGTAATAAAGAGATGGGGAGAGGTATGTCTGTAATATAGAGATGCTCTGCTTTTTTGACACTCCAAAAAGCAAGTCCTGCAGGCTCTAGTTTTATCTAATCTTGATTATTGTCCAGTCATATGGTCCAGTGCTGCAAAGAAAGACCTAGTTAAGCTGCAGCTGGCCCAGAACAGAGCGGCAAGTCTTACTCTTCATTGTAATCAGAGGGCTGATATAAATACTATGCTGCCAGTCTCTCTTGGCTAAGAGTTGAGGAGAAAAATGAATGTGTTGAAAATCCCAAATTGTTTACATAGTCAATTTACACACAGCACTGACACCAACACTTACTCCACCAGACATGCCACCAGGGGTCTTTTCACAGTCCCCAGGTCAGAGCAAAAATGTTCTACCAGGTGAATTTGTATTATATATCTCTATGGATATTCCCTACCAGGTGAATTTGGTCTCTGAACACATCTGGTGTAAAGACTTCCTGGTTCGTAGTTTCTACCTGAAGAACGTTCAGACCCAGGAGACTCGTACCTTGACACAGTTCCACCTGCTCAGCTGGCCCTCCAACGGAATCCCTACCTCAACACGCCCTCTGCTGGACTTCCGCAGGTACTGCAAATAACCTCGAGGTTAGAGCTTTGGGCCAGTAACTGAAAGGTTGCTGATATAAATATCAGAGCCGTCAAGGTGAAAAATTCTGTCAATGTGTCCTTGAGCAAGACACTTGACCCTAATTTGCCATAGGGTGCGCCATACTACTATATGCCTGACCCTGTAAAACAATATGTTTCACTGCACCTATCTGGTCTATGTGTCAATATATTTCACTGCACCTATCTGGTCTATGTGACAATATATTTCACCGCACCTATCTGGTCTATGTGTCAATATATTTCACTGCACCTATCTGGTCTATGTGTCAATATATTTCACTCCACCTATCTGGTCTATGTGTCAATATATTTCAACGGCACCTATCTGGTCTATGTGACAATATATTTCACTGCACCTATCTGGTATATGTGTCAATATATTTCACTGCACCTATCTGGTCTATGTGACAATATATTTCACTGCACCTATCTGGTCTATGTGACAATATATTTCACTGCACCTATCTGGTCTATGTGACAATATATTTCACTGCACCTATCTGGTCTATGTGTCAATATATTTCACTGCACCTATCTGGTCTATGTGACAATATATTTCACTGCACCTATCTGGTCTATGTGTCAATATATTTCACTGCACCTATCTGGTATATGTGTCAATATATTTCACTGCACCTATCTGGTATATGTGTCAATATATTTCACTGCACCTATCTGGTCTATGTGACAATATATTTCACTGCACCTATCTGGTCTATGTGACAATATATTTCACTGCACCTATCTGGTCTGTGTCAATATATTTCACTGCACCTATCTGGTCTATGTGACAATATATTTCACTGCACCTATCTGGTCTATGTGACAATATATTTCACTGCACCTATCTGGTCTATGTGTCAATATATTTCACTGCACCTATCCGGCCTATGTGTCCCTGTCTCCCTGGTTCTACTGTGTATGATACTGTAGCTGTAACCTAGTAGCAGATGGGGGTCTGTGAAACTCACTCCTCAGCCTCAGGTGTCTCCTCTTGCACTGCCGAATAGGATAAGAAGCTTCGGGAGGGCGGTCGTGTCTGTTTGCAAGGCAGAGGTCCAGGGTTAGAGCCTCGGGTATGAACCGAATCGGGAGGAAGCGGTACTCGCTAAGCAAACAGTGTGATGTCCTTTTCACTATCATATGGCCAGTGATGCCCCATAGGGTCCTGTATGACCTAGCCTCCTTGACCCTTGACCCTGACAGGATTAATGAAACCCGTGTACTGTATATTAGCCTTCATTTTTAGTTGTCCCTCCCTGATTGTCCCTCTCTTCCTCTAGCCATCTCTCGTTCCAACCATCTATATCTCTCCGTCCCTCTCTCTCAGTGACGGTGGTCAGCTATTGGCCCTTGGGGTTCCCACATCTCCCAGTGTCATTTTTGTGATTTGCAGCTAGTAGTCTGGGTCCAGTTGCATAGTCACAAAAATGATTATTGGCAGGTGTGACTGCAGCAGGAGTCGACGCTGGCCGGATAGTCCATCAGTCTCCTCCCCCTTTCTTATTTTCTTCCATCCTTCCTTCCTTCCTTCCATCCTTCCTTCCTTCCATCCTTCCTTCCTTCCATCTTTCCTTCCTTCCATCTTTCCTTCCTTCCATCCTTCCTTCTAACCTTCCTTCCATCTTTCCTTCCTTCCATCCTTCCTTCTAACCTTCCTTACATCCTTCCATCCTTTTTTCCATCCTTCCATCTTTCCTTCCTTCCATCCTTCCTTCTAACCTTCCATTCTTCCTTCCTTCCTTCCTTCCTTCCTTCTAACCTTCCTTCCTTTTATCCATTCTTCCTTCCTTCCTTCCATCATCCCTTTCTTCCTTCCCTCCTCTACTCCTCCCTCACTTTCTGTCCTGTCCACTGAAGGGTTGAGCTTCTCTAACCTCAACCTCAAAGACTATTGTTTTATGACTAACTTGAATTGTTATCCTTTAGGCAGGCAGAGTTTGGCATTTTGTTTTTCTGTGTATGGTTTAAGATCAGTACAGTAGAAATGTAACACAGTACTGCAGTACCCAATTTAAACTTGTCAGCTAAAATGATATTTTATGAAATATTCTCTATCCCTCCTCCCTCCATGCCCCTCCCTCCCTCCCTCTCTCCCTCCCCTCCCTCTCTCCCACCCACCCACCCCTCCCTCTCTCACACACCTTCCCTCTCTCCCTCCCCTCCCTCTCTCCCACCCCCTCCCTCTCTCCCTCCCCTCCCTCTCTCCCACCCCTCACTCTCTCCCACCCACCCCTCCCTCTCTCCCACCCACCCCTCCCTCTCTCCCACCCCTCCCTCTCTCTCACCCCCTCCCTCCCTCACTCCCACCCCCTCCCTCCCTCCCACCTCCTCCTCCCTCTCTCCCACCCCTCCCTCTCTCCCACCCCTCCCTCTCTCCCACCCACCCCTCTCTCTCTCCCTTCCTCCCTTCCTGTCCTCTGCCTCCCTCCAACAGGAAGGTGAATAGGTGCTACAGAGCTCGATCCTGCCCCATCATCGTCCACTGCAGGTAAACTTAGCTCAGTGTCTTCATCGACAAAGGGCCATAGAAGTTGGCTGTGCAGCACAAACAGGTAGAACAGACATTTGCATCCCTTTTGATATTTTAAGTAGAAATTGTGCAACAATATTGAATTTAAAAAACAAACATGTTATATTAAATGAAGGGCTCTTTTAATATAGACCATAATAAATCTGATTGTAAATATGAATGAAGACTTGCTGAAGTGCAAATAATTCAGCATTTGACATGTCCCTCTGTGCATCTTCTGTGACTTCCAAGAAGATTTTAACCCACTTAAACCCCCCCAAAAAAAATTCTCAAAGTTGTCATCATCATTGTAAATCCCTAGTTTATTTTGTTGCTTTGGCAAAGTAATTATTGAAGATTATTAATTTACGTCTGTCCATCATTTTAAGATCAACCCTGTTTTGTGAACTGAACTCTCATTTTAATATGGAGAAACAATTTATTTTTGAAACAAATTTTCAAAAGAAACACTGAAACATCTAATAGTCAAATCATAGTGTAAAAGCAGGTTGTACTCTTCTTGTTTTAGCCTTTAGCCTCTTTGTCATTTGTGGAGGAAACACAGAACGGGTCGAACGTAGCACGTCAACCCTACTACCCTTAGAGAGAAACGTTTTGACAAAAAAAATAAAAAAATTGTGAAGCTGGCATTCGATTGCCATTCCCAATTAGACAGAAGAGTCCATTCCCTCTGTCACGAGGGGATTTTTGGCTGATTTAAGATGAAATTACAGTAGTCTGTTACTTTATTTTACACTTAATAGGCACTTACAATATATATATTTTTTCTTTAACCTCTTTTATATTGGAAAACATGTTATTTTTGTAAGTTTAAAATGTGCGCTTTATGACATAATGTTACAATTAGATTACATTTTTTTTTTTATTAAAAAACGTTTTTAAAAGGGTCTTGGAACCTCTAACCCTGACAATTTGACTGGAAAACTCATGCAGACACACGCAATGGCTGCCTGTCCACCCATTATGACATCATTGAATAGGGACACCCGTTCTATAGATCCCATTTCTGCGGTCTTTATGACGTGCCGTGTGATCTGACGAGGTATTCCCTGTCTCGTACAGTGACGGCACTGGCAGAACGGGAACCTACATCCTTATTGACATGGTCCTCAATCGCATGGCTAAGGGTGAGTCAGACATCTTGATCTTGTCAGACGTCTTTGATAGTCTGGCCTTGTAGTTTATATCACTGGATAGACACCAGGATAGTATTACGAGTCAGAGATTCCTTGTTGGCGAATGTGATATGTCGTAATGCGTACTGTGTGTTTCCAGGCGTGAAGGAGATTGATATTGCTGCGACATTGGAACACATTCGGGATCAGAGACCGAACTTAGTCCGCACCAAGGTATGGCCTTCTCAACTATATATCTCATGGCAGCAGCATGATCTGTCTGTGTGCGTGCATGCGTGCGTTTGTATCTCTGACAGTCTCCCTCGCTTTCTGGCACCCTCTCCAGGATCAGTTTGAGTTTGCACTGACTGCCGTGGCAGAAGAGGTCAATGCCATCCTGAAGGCTCTGCCACAGTGAGCCATGTGTCTACCACCTCTACCACCTCGTGTGCCAGAACCTTACAACTAGAATTACCATGAAAGTTATGCATCATAATACCAATGACGGCCATATTGAGTGTCCCCCATGATTGTACCATTCACACTGCTGTGGTCTGACGGGTTGTTGACGATCTAGTAATTCTATTTCTATGGCCATTATTAACCCTTCCTCTACATCCAGATACACAACCAGGGAGGAACTACATTTCCCAGAGTCCATTACTACTACACCAATGACCCTAGGAGTCAGCAAGACCGAACAAACAGATCTGAGGCCAGGCTGCTATCATTATGCATTCATAATGGAATTAAATGAGGTTTTAAAAAATCCTGTAGATTATTCCGTTCAGGCAAAAACACTTTAAATGTACAGTAGGACCCCTTTACAGTGTCTTGTTATTCGATTTTAGTCTTAAAATACTGTGACTTGATTCTGTAACATTTCTCCTTGCTCTGATTCTCAGTCATGTCTCACTAGAGATATTACAATTACCATGATCCCTCCTGTTCTGTTGTCATGGAGATGTTGTATTACCATGATCCCTCCTGTTCTGTTGTCATGGAGATGTTGTATTACCATGATCCCTCCTGTTCTGTTGTCATGGAGATGTTGTATTACCATGATCCCTCCTGTTCTGTTGTCATGGAGATGTTGTATTACCATGATCCCTCCTGTTCTGTTGTCATGGAGATGTTGTATTACCATGATCCCTCCTGTTCTGTTGTCATGGAGATGTTGTATTACCATGATTCCTCCTGTTCTGTTGTCATGGTGATGTTATATTACCATGATCCCTCCTGTTCTGGTGTCATGGAGATGTTGTATTACCATGATCCCTCCTGTTCTGTTGTCATGGAGATGTTGTATTACCATGATCCCTCCTGTTCTGTTGTCATGGAGATGTTGTTTAAAACCACATTGTACTCTAGAAGGTATCCATCCATATAACATAACAGCATGAGGCCTGTGGCTTGTTTATGCAAGAAGACAGAGACCCTCACTATGGTGAGGATGAAGTGAGTGACATACTAGTGTACAATACGTTACACCAGTTTCTCTAAGGGGCTGGCGTTTACCTCTAAGGGGCAGGCGTTTACCTCTAAGGGGATGGCGTTTACCTCTAAGGGGCAGGCGTTTACTTCTAAGGGGATGGCGTTTACCTCTAAGGGGCAGGCGTTTACCTCTAAGGGGCTTGCGTTTACCTCTAAGGGGCAGGCGTTTACCTCTAAGGGGCTTGCGTTTACCTCTAAGGGGCTGGCGTTTACCTCTAAGGGGCAGGCGTTTACCTCTAAGGGGCTGGCGTTTACCTCTAAGGGGCTGGCGTTTACCTCTAAGGGGCAGGCGTTTACCTCTAAGGGGCTGGCGTTTACCTCTAAGGGGCTGGCGTTTACCTCTAAGGGGCAGGCGTTTACCTCTAAGGGGCTGGCGTTTACCTCTAAGGGGCTGGCGTTTACCTCTAAGGGGCAGGCGTTTACCTCTAAGGGGCTGGCGTTTACCTCTAAGGGGCTGGCGTTTACCTCTAAGGGGCTGGCGTTTACCTCTAAGGGGCAGGCGTTTACCTCTAAGGGGCTGGCGTTTACCTCTAAGGGGCAGGCGTTTACCTCTAAGTTGAACTCTAAACCCAATGATTAATATATATTCATTTTGTAATTGAACTATTACTGTACACTATCTAGTCACTCACATCTGAATCATATCAATTAGTGTCTTCAATGTTACTGTAAAACCTCTGTGTTTATTGTAAATAACTCACCTGATTATTTATTATATGTTTATTAATGTAGCAACACATAGAAAACAACTATAAAAATATTTTTCACTCAATGTATGTAATTAAATCTCTATCGTGATGTGGTGCAACAGCATAGAGGGGTCTGACTGTGTTCTTTTCCATTCACATCCCATAATACTGACTAGTAACCATTAGGAACCAATGTCTACATCCCATAATACTGACAGGTAACCATTAGCAACCAATGTCTATATCCCATAATACTGACAGGTAACCATTAGGAACCAATGTCTACATCCCATAATACTGACAGGTAACCATTAGGAACCAATGTCTACATCCCATAATACTGACAGGTAACCATTAGGAACCAATGTCTACATCCCTACATCCCATAATACTGACAGGTAACCATTAGGAACCAATGTCTACATCTCATAATACTGACAGGTAACCATTAGGAACCAATTTCTACATCCCATAATACGGACAGGTAAACATTAGGAACCAATGTCTACATCCCTACATCCCATAATACTGACAGGTAACCATTAGGAACCAATGTCTACATCCCATAATACTGACAGGTAACCTTTAGGAACCAATGTCTACATCCCTACATCCCATAATACTGACAGGTAACCATTAGGAACCAATGTCTACATCCCTACATCCCATAATACTGACAGGTAACCATTAGGAACCAATGTATTCAGCTGGCCAGGTTAAACCAGAGTGAAAGCTGTCCCACTGGACACAGACGTCACTACAACATCTAGTATTAAGTTGCCAAATTAACGTGAATTCAGAGTCAAATCAACAAATTCCTGTACGCTGATGACTTTTTGCAAAGCCAATCAGATTTTTTGCACCTCTGATGCAGAGGGGTTGAGTTAAATGCAGGAAGACACACCTCTCTGATTCAGAGGGGTTGAGTTAAATGCAGGAAGACACACCTCTCTGATACAGAGGGGTTGGGTTAAATGCAGGAAGACACACCTCTCTGATTCAGAGGGGTTGAGTTAAATGCAGGAAGACACACCTCTCTAATTCAGAGGGGTTGGGTTAAATGCAGGAAGACATACCTCTCTAATTCAGAGGGGTTGGGTTAAATGCAGGAAGACACACCTCTCTGATTCAGAGGGGTTGGGTTAAATGCAGGAAGACACACCTCTCTGATTCAGAGGGGTTGAGTTAAATGCAGGAAGACACACCTCTCTGATTCAGAGGGGTTGGGTTAAATGCAGGAAGACACACCTCTCTGATTCAGAGGGGTTGAGTTAAATGCAGGAAGACACACCTCTCTGATTCAGAGGGGTTGAGTTAAATGCAGGAAGACACACCTCTCTGATTCAGAGGGGTTAAATGCAGGAAGACACACCTCTCTGATTCAGAGGGGTTGAGTTAAATGCAGGAAGACACACCTCTCTGATTCAGAGGGGTTAAATGCAGGAAGACACACCTCTCTGATTCAGAGGGGTTGGGTTAAATGCAGGAAGACACACCTCTGATTCAGAGGGGTTGGGTTAAATGCAGGAAGATACACCTCTCTGTTTCAGAGGGGTTGGGTTAAATGCAGGAAGATACACCTCTCTGATTCAGAGGGGTTGAGTTAAATGCAGGAAGACACACCTCTCTGATTCAGAGGGGTTGGGTTAAATGCAGGAAGACATACCTCTCTAATTCAGAGGGGTTGAGTTAAATGCAGGAAGACACACCTCTCTGATTCAGAGGGGTTGGGTTAAATGCAGGAAGACACACCTCTCTGATTCAGGTTAAATGCAGGAAGACACATTTCAGTTGAATGCATTCAGTTGTACAACTGACTAGGTCTCCCCCCTTTCCCCTTTCATGTTTATTCAGTTGAATCACACTGAATCACAGTTGTTCAAATGACGTAGAAACAACGTCTAATCAACCAGTTTCATATGTGAAATAGCTATTTTCACAAGTTCAGGTTGAATTTCACATGTTGAAACCATATTTGCACATGTATTAAATTCAGTAGCAGTGCATGGGTAAAATCACTGGGGAGGCCAAGCCCCCTCCCCCCATATTACAACCATATAACATACTACGTGTTGTGATACTTGCATTGTTCTCTCTATAACCTGTTAGTGCATATGCCTTGTGACCCTGATATATATTAGAGGCCCGAGACAATAAGAATAAATTCAACCACTCCTTTGTTTTATAACAAAACCCGGCTAGCAACTTCTGTCCAGTGAAGTCCACAACAGCATATTGCATGTACAGTACCAGACAGTTACCTGGTTAATGTACAGTACCAGACAGTTACCTGGTTAATGTACAGTACCAGACAGTTACCTGACCTACAGTACCAGACAGTTACCTGACCTACAGCACCAGACAGTTACCTGACCTACAGTACCAGACAGTTACCTGACCTACAGTACCAGACAGTTACCTGACCTACAGTACCAGACAGTTACCTGACCTACAGTACCAGACAGTTACCTGACCTACAGTACCAGACAGTTACCTGACCTACAGTACCAGACAGTTACCTGACCTACAGTACCAGACAGTTACCTGACCTACAGCACGGTCAAGTTAATGTACAGTACCAGACAGTTACCTGACCTACAGTACCAGACAGTTACCTGACCTACAGCACCAGACAGTTACCTGACCTACAGTACCAGACAGTTACCTGACCTACAGCACCAGACAGTTACCTGACCTACAGTACCAGACAGTTACCTGACCTACAGTACCAGACAGTTACCTGACCTACAGTACCAGACAGTTACCTGACCTACAGTACCAGACAGTTCTACAGCACGGTCAAGTTACTGTACAGTACCAGACAGTTACCTGACCTACAGCACAGTCAAGTTAATGTAGAGTACCAGACAGTTACCTGACCTACAGTACCAGACAGTTACCTGACCTACAGCACGGTCAAGTTAATGTAGAGTACCAGACAGTTACCTGACCTACAGTACCAGACAGTTACCTGACCTACAGTACCAGACAGTTCTACAGCACGGTCAAGTTACTGTACAGTACCAGACAGTTACCTGACCTACAGCACAGTCAAGTTAATGTAGAGTACCAGACAGTTACCTGGTTAATGTACAGTACCAGACAGTTACCTGACCTACAGTACCAGACAGTTACCTGACCTACAGCACAGTCAAGTTAATGTAGAGTACCAGACAGTTACCTGACCTACAGTACCAGACAGTTACCTGACCTACAGCACGGTCAAGTTAATGTAGAGTACCAGACAGTTACCTGACCTACAGTACCAGACAGTTACCTGACCTACAGCACAGTCAAGTTAATGTACAGTACCAGACAGTTACCTGACCTACAGTACCAGACAGTTACCTGACCTACAGTACCAGACAGTTAGTTACCTGACCTACAGCACGGTCAAGTTAATGTACAGTACCAGACAGTTACCTGACCTACAGCACCAGACAGTTACCTGACCTACAGTACCAGACAGTTACCTGACCTACAGTACCAGACAGTTACCTGACCTACAGTACCAGACAGTTACCTGACCTACAGTACCAGACAGTTACCTGACCTACAGTACCAGACAGTTACCTGACCTACAGCACGGTCAAGTTAATGTACAGTACCAGACAGTTACCTGACCTACAGTACCAGACAGTTACCTGACCTACAGTACCAGACAGTTACCTGACCTACAGCACCAGACAGTTACCTGACCTACAGTACCAGACAGTTACCTGACCTACAGTACCAGACAGTTACCTGACCTACAACACCAGACAGTTACCTGACCTACAGCACCAGACAGTTACCTGACCTACAGCACCAGACAGTTACCTGACCTACAGTACCAGACAGTTACCTGACCTACAGCACCTACAGTACCAGACAGTTACCTGACCTACAGTACCAGACAGTTACCTGACCTACAGTACCAGACAGTTACCTGACCTACAGTACCAGACAGTTACCTGACCTACAGTACCAGACAGTTACCTGACCTACAGTACCAGACAGTTACCTGACCTACAGTACCAGACAGTTACCTGACCTACAGTACCAGACAGTTACCTGACCTACAGCACGGTCAAGTTAATGTACAGTACCAGACAGTTACCTGACCTACAGTACCAGACAGTTACCTGACCTACAGCACCAGACAGTTACCTGACCTACAGTACCAGACAGTTACCTGACCTACAGCACCAGACAGTTACCTGACCTACAGTACCAGACAGTTACCTGACCTACAGTACCAGACAGTTACCTGACCTACAGCACCAGACAGTTACCTGACCTACAGTACCAGACAGTTACCTGACCTACAGTACCAGACAGTTACCTGACCTACAACACCAGACAGTTACCTGACCTACAGCACCAGACAGTTACCTGACCTACAGCACCAGACAGTTACCTGACCTACAGTACCAGACAGTTACCTGACCTACAGCACCAGACAGTTACCTGACCTACAGTACCAGACAGTTACCTGACCTACAGTACCAGACAGTTACCTGACCTACAGTACCAGACAGTTACCTGACCTACAGCACCAGACAGTTACCTGACCTACAGCACCAGACAGTTACCTGACCTACAGCACCAGACAGTTACCTGACCTACAGTACCAGACAGTTACCTGACCTACAGTACCAGACAGTTACCTGACCTACAGTACCAGACAGTTACCTGACCTACAGTACCAGACAGTTACCTGACCTACAGTACCAGACAGTTACCTGACCTACAGTACCAGACAGTTACCTGACCTACAGCACGGTCAAGTTAATGTACAATACCAGACAGTTACCTGACCTACAGTACCAGACAGTTACCTGACCTACAGCACCTACAGTACCAGACAGTTACCTGACCTACAGTACCAGACAGTTACCTGACCTACAGTACCAGACAGTTACCTGACCTACAGTACCAGACAGTTACCTGACCTACAGTACCAGACAGTTACCTGACCTACAGCACCAGACAGTTACCTGACCTACAGCACCAGACAGTTACCTGACCTACAGCACCAGACAGTTACCTGACCTACAGCACCAGACAGTTACCTGACCTACAGCACCAGACAGTTACCTGACCTACAGTACCAGACAGTTACCTGACCTACAGTACCAGACAGTTACCTGACCTACAGCACCAGACAGTTACCTGACCTACAGCACCAGACAGTTACCTGACCTACAGTACCAGACGTTCGGACCACTAAACAACTATTGATTTAGAACCACAGAGAGTTATCGCAGGTCGCACAGAAAACAGGAGCTGCCTCCTCTATTCCAGCACCATTTCAATATAAAATCATCTCTGCTTAGTCTAATACAGTGACAACTAAATTATACCAAAAACTATGTAGTCCAATCAACGTAAGCTAAATATGATGTGGCTGTCCATGGTTCTGATTTCTGGGTTTTGTGTGTGTGTGTGTGTGTGTGTGTGTGTGTGTGTGTGTGTGTGTGTGTGTGTGTGCGTTCGTGCGAGTAGAAAACATGTTGACTCACTATACTTGTAGAGAAACACCAATGCCATCCTCCTCTCTTTCATGTTGCTGAAACGGTCTATCACTCAGTCATACAGTACACACTTATAGTTTTTGTTGTCCTAGGCTACCTGGCTAAAACGCTCGCTAGCCTAACTTCCAACATTAGCTAGTTAACATTAGCCTTCTACATCTAGCTACATATTGAACTTCCATCCTCTCAGACCAGGAATTAATGAGTGGATCAGAATCGGCGTTGTAATTATTGACCAGTACGGAGAATGAAGTTAAGCCACATCCCTATCTCCATCCGTGGCTAATTTAAGAAAAGGTCTTAGCTAGCTGGCTAGCTAGCTACCCACTGGAGGACAACAACACAATGAGATGCAACAGTTCAAGTTGCTCTCCATGGGATTTGATAGGAGTGATGCCAAATCCAAGATGGCTTCCCTTCACACTTGTTTGGGGAGGAGGGTCACTAAGACCATTCACAGTTGAGCAAGCTCAGTTTATCTCAACGCTGATTGGCTAATTTTGTATACTCTTTTTTTTATGAAGGGAGGCCAGATGCTCGCTGGCTTCCATTTGCCTTCTATGCTACGGGCGGCAACAATGTCCTTCTCGTTTGGACCAGACAGTATCAGATAGATGGTCTACACGTAGAGAGACAGAGGGGAACTGTTTCGCTCGCTAGGATGCTTTCTCCGGTGAGATATTATGAAACACAGAGAGACGAAAAGATACATATTTTTAGCCAATTTCTTTTATAAGAACCAAATTAAATAAAACGCCTCCCTCTTTCCTAGAATTTTCGATATCTTGGGTAATGTTACCCTGGTCTTGGGTAATGTTGCCCTGGTCTTGGGTAATGTTGCCCTGGTCTTGGGTAATGTTACCCTGGTCTTGGGTAATGTTACCCTGGTCTTGGGTAATGTTACCCTAGTCTTGGGTAATGTTACCCTGGTCTTGGGTAATGTTGCCCTGGTCTTGGGTAATGTTGCCCTGGTCTTGGGTAATGTTACCCTGGTCTTGGGTAATATTACCCTGGTCTTGGGTAATGTCACCCTGGTCTTGGGTAATGTTACCATGGTCTTGGGTAATGTTACCCTGGTCTTGGGTAATGTTACCCTGGTCTTGGGTAATATTACCCTGGTCTTGGGTAATGTTACCCTGGTCTTGGGTAATATTACCCTGGTCTTGGGTAATGTTACCCTGGTCTTGGGTAATGTTACCCTGGTCTTGGGTTATGTTACCCTGGTCTTGGGTAATGTTACCCTGGTCTTGGGTAATATTACCCTGGTCTTGGGTAATATTACCCTGGTCTTGGGTAATGTTACCCTGGTCTTGGGTAATGTTACCCTGGTCTTGGGTAATATTACCCTGGTCTTGGGTAATATTACCCTGGTCTTGGGTAATGTTACCCTGGTCTTTGCTTACGCTGCCTTTTCTCCAGTTGCGAGTTTTGGCACATTCACTTCAGCAACATAGCACTGTTGGTTTACCTCTGAAGCTAAGCAGGGTTGGTCCTGGTTGGTCCCTGAATTGGAGACCAGATGTAGCAGGAAGTGGAGAAATAACCATGTGTTTTCATTCGTACATACATTCACGTGTTGTTGATGTGAGGGGTTGCTCGGTGTAAAGTTTCAGTCTGGTACAACCAGGCTAACATTCAAGGTGTGTGGCAAATTGATCAGCTTTTCAATTCATATATAGATAACTTTATTATCATACATTTACATGGTATTGAAACATGTAGTCGTGGTTTAAAATGCTTTCCAGGACACTTCTCTTATAAGACACGTTAAAATGCCAATTATTTAATGTGGATGAGTTACTTATGGTTGAAAATACTTTACAAAGAGTCTTTATTTAATTTAGCTATATACACACAGACACACACTCACACATACAAAGTACATACATTTGTTTTTGTCAGTTTAATTTTCTTTTTCAAATAAAACTTTGAAAAGTGTGGATCAGCTGGTACAGTACGCCAGGGAGATTTGACCTTTGACCTGTTGGGAGCAAACGGATATGGACGCAACATTAGAGCCACAGCAAAGGCTGCTGGGAGTTACAGCACACCTCTCTCTAGTCTACATCTATACGTATCTATCCCAATCTGTTCATCTTGGGTTAACTAGCTACCTTGTTCATCTTGGGTTAACTAGCTCGTAGCAAACCTGTTCATCTTGTGTTAACTAGCTACTAGCTATCTTGTTCATCTTGGGTTAACTAGCTACTAACTATCCTGTTCATCCTCAGTTAACTAGCTACTAGCTATCCTGTTCATCTTGGGATAACTAGTTACTAGCTATCCTGTTCATCCTCGGTTAACTAGCTACTAGCTATCCTGTTCATCTTGGGATAACTAGCTACTAGCTATCCTGTTCATCCTCGGTTAACTAGTTACTAGCTATCCTGTTCATCCTCGGTTAACTAGTTACTAGCTATCCTGTTCATCCTCGGTTAACTAGTTACTAGCTATCCTGTTCATCCTCGGTTAACTAGTTACTAGCTATCCTGTTCATCCTCGGTTAACTAGTTACTAGCTATCCTGTTCATCCTCGGTTAACTAGTTACTGGCTATCCTGTTCATCCTCTGTTAACTAGCTACTAGCTATCCTGTTCATCTTGGGATAACTAGCTACTAGATATCCTGTTCATCCTCGGTTAACTAGTTACTAGCTATTCTGTTCATCATTGGTTAACTAGTTACTAGCTATCCTGTTCATCCTCGGTTAACTAGTTACTAGCTATCCTGTTCATCCTCGGTTAACTAGTTACTAGTTATCCTGTAATCAAACCCTGACATCTACCCCCAATCTGTTCATCCTGCCTCCCTCTCCAAGGTTCACCCATTCTCACCTTTGAATAGGTTATATTAACTTCCCTACATCCTACTGTAAACACAGCAAAAAAAAATCAGTTGTACGTTCTCTTCTATATCCTCTATGTTCTCTTGTGATAACCAGAGGTCTACTACTCAGGTCTTCTACTACGGGGAGTATCGGAGGGCAAAACCCAGGGTAGGTCGTGGTTTGGAGAGTAAACAGATGGGCTGCTGGTGGGACCCAGAGTTTAGTGGTGTTCTAGGGGTGACGGGGTGCAGGATGGGATGAAGGGTTGGATGACGCAACAGTGAAGGTGGGAGGAGCTGATGATGGAGGAGGAGACTGTTTTGTTTGGGCTTTACCTCAGGCTCAGAGGTCAGGGGTCAGACGGGCAACGGCCAATCAGATCAGCCCGTGAAGGCCTGGAAGTGTGAGTCTGAAACAGGAAGCACAGCAAGTAAGAAGAGTGACACAGAGAAAAAAACGCCAGGTTTTGGCTAGATGGAGTACAACGACTGACCAAAAGTTGCATGGTCCAGTCGCTTCGGGGACAACTGTAGAAATTTGAGCTAAAGTCACTTCTGTCCGTAGCTGTACCCCATCTAGCCAAAACCAAAAGACCAGAACAAAATAATAAATACATCTAGGGGAATCTAGAACTTAATCAGAGCCTGTATTCTAGAACTTAATCAGAGCCTGTATTCTAGAACTTAATCAGAGCCTGTATTCTAGAACTTAATCAGAGCCTGTATTCCAGAACTTAATCAGAGCCTGTATTCTAGAACTTAATCAGAGCCTGTATTCTAGAACTTAATCAGAGCCTGTATTCTAGAACTTAATCAGAGCCTGTATTCTAGAACTTAATCAGAGCCTGTATTCTAGAACTTAATCAGAGCCTGTATTCTAGAACTTAATCAGAGCCTGTATTCTAGAACTTAATCAGAGCCTGTATTCTAGAACTTAATCAGAGCCTGTATTCACAAAGTGTCTCAGAGTTATAGTGCTGATCTAGGAATCTAGAACTTAATCAGAGCCTGTATTCATAAAGTGTCTCAGAGTTATAGTGCTGATCTAGGAATCTAGAACTTAATCAGAGTCTGTATTCACAAAGTGTCTCAGAGTTATAGTGCTGCTCTAGGAATCTAGAACTTAATCAGAGCCTGTATTCACAAAGTGTCTCAGAGTTATAGTGCTGATCTAGGAATCTAGAACTTAATCAGAGCCTGTATTCACAAAGTGTCTCAGAGTTATAGTGCTGATCTAGGAATCTAGAACTTAATCAGAGCCTGTATTCACAAAGTGTCTCAGAGTTATAGTGCTGATCTAGGAATCTAGAACTTAATCAGAGCCTGTATTCACAAAGTGTCTCAGAGTTATAGTGCTGATCTAGGAATCTAGAACTTAATCAGAGCCTGTATTCACAAAGTGTCTCAGAGTTATAGTGCTGATCTAGGAATCTAGAACTTAATCAGAGCCTGTATTCACAAAGTGTCTCAGAGTTATAGTGCTGATCTAGGAATCTAGAACTTAATCAGAGCCTGTATTCACAAAGTGTCTCAGAGTTATAGTGCTGATCTAGGAATCTAGAACTTAATCAGAGTCTGTATTCACAAAGTGTCTCAGAGTTATAGTGCTGATCTAGGAATCTAGAACTTAATCAGAGCCTGTATTCACAAAGTGTCTGAGAGTTATAGTGCTGATCTAGGAATCTAGAACTTAATCAGAGCCTGTATTCACAAAGTGTCTCAGAGTTATAGTGCTGCTCTAGGAATCTAGAACTTAATCAGAGCCTGTATTCACAAAGTGTCTCGGAGTTATAGTGCTGCTCTAGGAATCTAGAACTTAATCAGAGCCTGTATTCACAAAGTGTCTCAGAGTTATAGTGCTGATCTAGGAATCTAGAACTTAATCAGAGCCTGTATTCACAAAGTGTCTCAGAGTTATAGTGCTGCTCTAGGAATCTAGAACTTAATCAGAGCCTGTATTCACAAAGTGTCTCAGAGTTATAGTGCTGATCTAGGAATCTAGAACTTAATCAGAGTCTGTATTCACAAAGTGTCTCAGAGTTATAGTGCTGCTCTAGGAATCTAGAACTTAATCAGAGCCTGTATTCACAAAGTGTCTCAGAGTTATAGTGCTGATCTAGGAATCTAGAACTTAATCAGAGCCTGTATTCACAAAGTGTCTCAGAGTTATAGTGCTGATCTAGGAATCTAGAACTTAATCAGAGCCTGTATTCACAAAGTGTCTCAGAGTTATAGTGCTGATCTAGGAATCTAGAACTTAATCAGAGCCTGTATTCACAAAGTGTCTCAGAGTTATAGTGCTGATCTAGGAATCTAGAACTTAATCAGAGCCTGTATTCACAAAGTGTCTCAGAGTTATAGTGCTGATCTAGGAATCTAGAACTTAATCAGAGCCTGTATTCACAAAGTGTCTCAGAGTTATAGTGCTGATCTAGGAATCTAGAACTTAATCAGAGCCTGTATTCACAAAGTGTCTCAGAGTTATAGTGCTGATCTAGGAATCTAGAACTTAATCAGAGCCTGTATTCACAAAGTGTCTCAGAGTTATAGTGCTGATCTAGGAATCTAGAACTTAATCAGAGCCTGTATTCACAAAGTGTCTCAGAGTTATAGTGCTGATCTAGGAATCTAGAACTTAATCAGAGCCTGTATTCACAAAGTGTCTCAGAGTTATAGTGCTGCTCTAGGAATCTAGAACTTAATCAGAGCCTGTATTCACAAAGTGTCTCGGAGTTATAGTGCTGCTCTAGGAATCTAGAACTTAATCAGAGCCTGTATTCACAAAGTGTCTCAGAGTTATAGTGCTGATCTAGGAATCTAGAACTTAATCAGAGCCTGTATTCACAAAGTGTCTCAGAGTTATAGTGCTGCTCTAGGAATCTAGAACTTAATCAGAGCCTGTATTCTCCACCCGGCACAGCCAGAAAAGGACTGGCCATCCCACATATGCTCTCTCTAATTCTCTCTTTCTTTCTCTCTCTCGGAGGACCTGAGCCATAGGACCATGCCCCAGGAATACCTGACATGATGACTCCTTGCTGTCCCCAGTCCACCTGACTGTGCTGCTGCTCCAGTTTCAACTATTCTGCCTTATTATTATTCGACCATGCTGGTCATTTATGAACATTTGAACATCTTGACCATGTTTTGTTATAATCTCCACCCGGCACAGCCAGAAGAGGACTGGCCACCCCACATAGCCTGGTTCCTCTCTAGGTTTCTTCCTAGGTTTTGGCCTTTCTAGGGAGTTTTTCCTAGCCACCGTGCTTCTACACCTGCATTGCTTGCTGTTTGGGGATTTAGGCTGGGTTTCTGTACAGCACTTTGAGATATCAGCTGATGTACGAAGGGCTATATAAATAAATTTGATTTGATTTGATTTGATATTCACAAAGTGTCTCAGAGTTATAGTGCTGCTCTAGGAATCTAGAACTTAATCAGAGCCTGTATTCACAAAGTGTCTCAGAGTTATAGTGCTGATCTAGGAATCTAGAACTTAATCAGAGCCTGTATTCACAAAGTGTCTCAGAGTTATAGTGCTGATCTAGGAATCTAGAACTTAATCAGAGCCTGTATTCACAAAGTGTCTCAGAGTTATAGTGCTGCTCTAGGAATCTAGAACTTAATCAGAGCCTGTATTCACAAAGTGTCTCGGAGTTATAGTGCTGCTGCTCTAGGAATCTAGAACTTAATCAGAGCCTGTATTCACAAAGTGTCTCAGAGTTATAGTGCTGATCTAGGAATCTAGAACTTAATCAGAGCCTGTATTCACAAAGTGTCTCAGAGTTATAGTGCTGCTCTAGGAATCTAGAACTTAATCAGAGCCTGTATTCACAAAGTGTCTCAGAGTTATAGTGCTGATCTAGGAATCTAGAACTTAATCAGAGTCTCTATTCACAAAGTGTCTCAGAGTTATAGTGCTGCTCTAGGAATCTAGAACTTAATCAGAGCCTGTATTCACAAAGTGTCTCAGAGTTATAGTGCTGATCTAGGAATCTAGAACTTAATCAGAGCCTGTATTCACAAAGTGTCTCAGAGTTATAGTGCTGATCTAGGAATCTAGAACTTAATCAGAGCCTGTATTCACAAAGTGTCTCAGAGTTATAGTGCTGATCTAGGAATCTAGAACTTAATCAGAGCCTGTATTCACAAAGTGTCTCAGAGTTATAGTGCTGATCTAGGAATCTAGAACTTAATCAGAGCCTGTATTCACAAAGTGTCTCAGAGTTATAGTGCTGATCTAGGATCAGTGTTGCCCCTTAACGTCCTAATTAATAACAAGAGGGACCTGATCCTAGACACTTTGCCTCGTAAAGGTATTATATCCAGGCTGTCATTGTAAATAAGACTTTGTTCTTAACTGACTTGCCTACTTAAATAAAGGTGAAATAAATACACATTTAAATAAATAAAAGTTGATTATTATGAGGCTGCTAGGTTTTCCTACATGGCTCTCTTTCACCAGATTAATACATCTGGTTTTGGAGTATAGCTGTTATTTTGGTGGTGATTGGAATGCTGGACTCGGTGTGAATCTTGACAAGCAACCAAAGCCTACTACACTAAAGATAGGCTCTAGGTCAAAAACTATACACCAAATGTTAGATGTGATTGGTCTAACACACATATGTCAGAGTCAAGGCCCGCGGGCCACATCCGGCCCGCAAGAAGGTTTTTTACGGCCCCTGGGATGATCTTGATTTATTATTAGAACCGGCCCGCAGCAAGCCGGCAGCCCGCAGATCTTTTACACGCACCAATACTACATTTCCCACAATGCAAAGGTGACGCACCGAGCAGTAGGCTGCTTCATTTCAATATTTATTGGCACAGCAGTCGTCAGCATCACAGTAAAATTAACTTTCAGATACCCATCAAAAATGGCAAAACGGAAGGTGGATACTGAGAACCGGGGGTTTCAAACAAGGTGGGAGTCGGAGTATATGTTCACGAAGGTAGCTGGAAAACCTGTGTGTCTTCTGTGTGGAGAAAGTGTGGCGGTACTGAAAGAGTATAATCTGAGACGACATTATGAAACGAAACACGCGGACAAAAACAAGAATATGGACATGGAACAAAGGCTACAAAAGGCAGAGGAATTAAAACGAGGCCTCAAATCTCGACAGGCTCTGTTCAAAAAAGCCAAATCACAAGGCCAGGCTGCTGTCAAGGCCAGTTTTATTTTGGCAGAAGAGATCGCTAAATCAGCCCGGCCATTTACGGAGGGGGATTTCATCAAAAACTGCATGATTAAAGTTTGTGACGAAGTTTGCCCAGAAAAAAGGCAACTCTTTTTAAATGTGAGTCTGAGCAGAAACACCATTGCCGAGAGAGTAGACCAGTTGTCCATCAATCTAAAAGAGCAGCTTGTGAAAAAGGGAAAAGATTTTATTGCATATTCCTTGGCTGTGGATGAGAGCACCGACATTTCTGACATTGCCCAGTTGTCAATTTTCATCCGCGGAGTGGACTCCAACCTAAGCGTGACAGAGGAGTTTTTGGCTTTACGTCCTATGCATGGCACAACTACGGGGCATGATTTGTATGAAGAGGTGTCAAGATGTGTAAATGAGATGGAGCTGCCTTGGGAAAAACTCGTGGGTTTGACAACCGACGGAGCACCTGCGATGTGTGGACACAGGAGCGGACTGGTGGCGAAGATACGGGAAAAGATGCAAGAGGAAAACGCGACAGGTGAGCTGACAGCTTATCATTGTATCATACACCAGGAAGCGTTGTGCGGTAAAGCCTTGAAAATGGAGCATGTAATGAGCATCATCACGCGCACAGTTAACTTTATCAGAGCCAAAGGTTTGAATCACCGCCAGTTCAAGGCATTTCTGACGGAGTTAGAAACGGAGCATGGTGATTTGCCTTATCACACAGAGGTGCGATGGCTAAGCCAGGGAAAGGTGCTTCAAAGATGTTTCGAGCTTCGTGAGGAGATTTGTCTGTTCTTGGACAGCAAAGGGAAAGACACAACACAACTCCGAGACGAAATGTTTCTGTGTGAAATGGCTTTTCTGTGTGACATTACGAGTCATCTGAATGCAATAAACTTGCAGCTGCAGGGTCGGGATCGTGTCATCTCTGATATGTACAGTACAGTGAAGGCATTTAAAACCAAACTGACTCTGTGGGAGACGCAGATGCGGAAAGAAAATTTGAGCCACTTTCCCAGCTGCCAGACCATGAAAGAGAAGCTCTCTACCAGTGCGTTCCCGAGCACACAGTTGGCTGATAAAATAGGTATGCTTGCCGCTGACTTTCGACGCCGATTTGCTGACTTTGAAGCACAAAAAAGCAGGTTGGAACTGCTCGGTAACCCATTTGCTGTTGACGTGGAAAGCTCACCACCAAACCTCCAAATGGAGTTGATTGACCTCCAATGCAATGATGCACTGAGGGCAAAATATGCGGCAGTGGGTGCTGCGGAGTTCGCCCGTTTCCTCCCCGGCACAATGCCCCAGCTGCGCATCCAGGCTGCTCAAACGTTGTCTATGTTTGGCAGCACATACCTGTGTGAACAACTGTTTTCTTTGATGAACCTGAACAAAACATCACACAGAAGTCGACTTACTGCTGAACACCTCCACTCAATTCTGAGGATTTCTTCAGCTCAGAGCCTTACCCCGAACATTGATGAACTTGTGGAAAAGATGGGACACCACCAAGTATCACCCTCAACCTCAAACAAGTGAACATTACTGTGCAATCACATATTTAGAGTTTTTACTCAGTTCAAGTTTAAAAGTTAAAATTTAATATTTGTTTTCACTGCATGTTACTTCTCCTTAAACAAAGTGTTGTTTTTGATTAATAGATTTTTGCACTTTATTTTTTTGTATTTCAATCCAATTATATTTTAAAAATATTTCAGTTGAGTGGATGATAGAAAATTGCTATTATTGTTTTTTCTTTGAAGTAAATTTAGCCCACTTTTGCTAAAATAGAAAATATAGTCTACTGATGGTGCCTTGAATACCGGTTTCTTTCATTTAATGTTCATGTTATGGGGATATTTATATAAAGGAAATTTGTCTTTTGTGTCTGTTGAAAATTAAAGATTACTGACAGAGCCATAAGAAAATATTGCTTTATTTATCTGATCATATTGTAATATATTTGTTAGGTTTTCCGTAGGTTCAATTAGGTTCACTAGACTATATGCGTCATTTAAAAATTTTTCAATGAACATTCGAACAGTCCGGCCCTCGTCTTGTAGCTGATTTTTTTATTTGGCCCTCCGTCCATTTGACTTTGACACCCCTGGTCTAACAGATGTGTGGAAACTTTTCAATCTTGCCAATAGAAATGATACATGGTATTCTAATCTGCATAAATCATACCGCAGGATTGACTTCTTCCTGGTTCCCCGGATTACCACTGATTTAGTTCAGGAATGTACTGCTGGGTCTATCCATATCTCCAATCCCAAGCCAGTTTCATTCCAGCTTCCTTATTTCCAATTCAGAGTGTAATAATTCTGTACTATCAGCTGCAGATGTTTATTCAGGTGATTGATAATGATGACGCTGATTCGTTATTTACTTTGAGGCTAAATCCTATTATGCCCACTATTGTGGTTCCAGACCCAACTGATTTGTGCAAAATAGGCAGTCCTACTCTGCCTGGAGATTGTTAGAAGTACTGCAGTATGCTAAAGCCAAAGAAAGGGGATGCTCTAGTGGTGACATTAGATACCGAAAAAAAAAAAGCATTTGATAGAATTGAGTGGTACCATCTTTTTAAGACTGCAACAATTGTCTTTTGGAGAGGCACTCACTGACTGGGTCAGACTTATTTACTCAGCCTCTCAAGCGGGTGTTCCTATAAACGGCACAGTATTGCATCCCTTCCTCATAGGTAGAGGCACAAAACAAGGGTGTCCTCAATCTCCCTTCTTATTTGCTTTGGTTATGAAACGAGCAGAGTTTATTCTCTGTCCCAATGTTCATTCAGATATTTAATGACTTCAGTTACTTTTCTGGTTATAAGATTAATTTTGGGAAACCAATGGCTCTCCCACTTGGAAAATAAAGAAATGGCGGTTATGATATCATTTAGTACCTTGAGCGTGGCTGAGGTTCCCCCGTGACCGGCTCGGAAACCGGATTGCACAGCGGAGAAGGTACGGTGGGATTCTAAATGGTCAGTGATCTGTTTATTAACTTGGCTTTCAAATACTTTAGAAAGGCAGAGCAGGATGGATATAGGTCATTAACAGTTTGGGTCTAGAGGCAGGGCAGGGCAGGATAGATATAGGTCTGTAACAGTTTGGGTCTAGAGGCAGGGCAGGATGGATATAGGTCTGTAACAGTTTGGGTCTAGAGGCAGGGCAGGGCAGGGCAGGGCAGGGCAGGGCAGGGCAGGGCAGTCTCAGTTCTTCTGCTATTTGCAGCTCAGAAGCTTTAACTCTGTACCTCAATATAAAACTATATTAACTCTGTACCTCAATATAAAACTATATTAACTCTGTACCTCAATATAAAACTATATTAACTCTGTGCCTCAATTTAAAACAGCCTTGAACACTAATCAATATAAAAACAGCCTGGAACTGTCACGTCCTGACCTTAGAGATTCTTATTATTCTCTATGTTTGGTTAGGTCAGGATGTGACTCGGGTGGGAAATTCCATGTCTTCTGTTTCTTTGTTTTTGGCCGAGTGTGGTTCCCAATCAGAGGCAGCTGTCTATCGTTGTCTCTGATTGGGTATCATACTTAGGCAGCCTTTTTCCCACCATTAGGTTGTGGGATCTTGTTTTCTGTTTAGTGTCTTAGCCTGACAGAACTGTGCGCTTTCGTTTTCGCTTTTGTTATTTTGTTTGAGTGTTTTTTGAATAAAAAAATCACTTCTATCAACACGTCTCCTTCACCACTAGGGGGCGATATAATCTTAGATCGCAGATCCTCTACCCCTTACAACCTGGAATTAAAATAGATATTTTGGGGGGGCTTGTATCATTTGATTTACACAACATGCCTACCACTTTGAAGATGCATTTATTTATTTATTGTGAAACAAACAATAAATAAGGCAAAAATGGAGAACTTGAGCGTGCATAACTATTAACCCCCCAAAGTCAAAACTTTGTAGAGCCACCTTTTGCAGCAATTACAGCTGCATGTCTCTTGGGGTATGTCTCTATAAGCTTGGCAAATCATTCTTCAAGGCAAAACTGCTCCAGCTCCTTCAAGTTGAATTGGTTCCGCTGGTGTACAACAATCTTTAAGTCATACCACAGATTCTCAATTGGATTGAGGTCTGAGCTTTGACTAGGCCATTCCAAGACATTTAAATGTCTCCCTTTAAACCACTCGATTGTTGCTTTTGCAGTATGCTTAGGGTCATTGTCCTGCTGGAAGGTGAATCTCCGTCCCAGTCTCAAATCTCTGGAAGACTGAAACAGGTTTCCCTCAAGAATTTCCCTGTATTTAGCGCCGTCCATCATTCCTTCAATTCTGACCAGTGTCTGAGTCCCTGCCGATGAAAAACATCCCCACAACATGATGCTGCCACCACCATGCTTCATTGTGGGGATGGTTTTCTTGGGGTGATGAGCGGTGTTGGGTTTGCGCCAGACATAGCATTTTCCTTGATGGCCAAAAAATCAATTTTAGTCTCATCTGACCAGAAAACCTTCTTCCATATGTTTGGGGAATCTCCCATGTGCCTTTTGGTGAACATCAAACGTGTTTACTTATTTTTTCTTTATGCAATGGCTTTTTTCTGGCCACTCTTCCGTAAAGCCCAGCTCTGTGGAGTGCACGGTTTAAAGTGGTCCTATGAACAGATACTCCAATCTATGCTGTGGAGCTTTGCAGCTCCTTCAGGGTTATCTTTGGTCTCTTTGTTACCTCTCTGATTAATGCTCTCCTTGCCTGGTCTGTGAGTTTTGTTGGGCGGCCCTCTCTTGGCAGGTTTGTTGTGGTGCCATATTCTTTCCATTTTTTAATAATAGATGTAATGGTGTTCCTTGGGATGTTCAAAGTTTCGTATATTTTTTATAACCCAACCCTGATCTGTACTTCTCCACAACTTTGTCCCTGACCTGTTTGGAGAACTCCTTGGTCTTCATAGTGTCGCTTGCATGGTGGTGCCCCTTTCTTAGTGGTGTTGCAGACTCTGGGGCCTTTCAGAACAGTTGTATATATACTGAGATCATGTGACACTTAAATTAAGTCCACCTGTGTGCACTCTAATTATGTTACTTCTGAAGTTAATTGGTTGCACCAGATCTTATTTAGGGGCTTCATAGCAAAGGGGTTGAATACATATGCATAAACCACTTTTCAGTTTATTTTTGATTTTGTTTAAACAAGTTATTTTTTAAATTTCACTTCACCAATTTGGACTATTTTGTGTATGTCCATTACATGAAATCCAAATAAAATCCATTTCAAGTACAGGTTGTTATGCAACAAAATAGGAAAAACCGCAAGGGGGATGGATACTTTTGCAAGGCACTGTACAAGCCCCCTCCCCCCCCTTGGCAAGTCGGATTATGACTCTATACTCCTGCTTCCAGATTACAAACAAAAGCTCAAACAGGAAGTACCTTGCGCTCCTTAGAAAAATGGTCGGCTGAAGGAGAGGCTGTGTTGCTTCAGGCGTCTGTTTCTCAAACTAGACACTCTAATGTACTTGTCCTTTTGCTCAGTTGTGCACCGGGGCCTCCCACTCCTCTTTCTATTCTGTTTAGAACCCGTTTGTGTCATTCTGTGAAGGGAGTAGGAGAAAGCGTTGTATCAGATCGTCAGTTCCTTGGCAATTTCTCGCATGGAATAGCCTTAATTTCTCAGAACAAGAATAGACTGCCGTATTTTCAGAAGAAAGTTATTTGTTTCTAGCCATTTTGAGCCTGTAATCGAACCCACAAATGCTGATGCTCTAGATACTCAACTAGTCTAAGGAAGGTCAGTATTATTGCTTCTTTAATCAGACCAACAGTTTTCAGCTCTGCTAACAAAATTGCAAAAGGGGTTTTCTAATGATCAATTAGCCTTTTAAAATGATAAACTCGGATTAGCTAACCCAACGCGCCATCAAAACAAGGTCACTTTCAGAGCAACACTCTCCTCCTCTCAAACGTTTGTTTGTGGACCTCAATGAACAACACATCAGCTGTGTGTGACCAAGCGAGAGAAAAAAACACAGCCTACATCGTTGTCCCCATATTAGCTAAAGTAACATCCTAGTCATAGCTAACAGAACAAATGCGTTAGTAAACCCGTTACAACCATGCAGTAACCGTGTATAATCAGTAAGCAGATACACCGGCGGGCTCCGGTGGCATTCAATTAATAAAACCAAAAGCTTACCTTGACTTGGAAAAGTTCCAGTGTTGTGTTGGATAGTCATAGCCAGCTAGCTAACATAGCATTCTTCTGTTTGAGCAGGGTGTTTGAATAACTAAACTGCATTTACTAGCTAAATGAGTGAAACTTATAGTGGATTACTACATTTCTCTTTCTTCTCCTTCATTTTTAAAGAAATTAAGTTGTTCTAAACTGTTCAATTATTGACTTTCTCTCTGAGTCAACTACTCGCCACATTTGATGCACTGCAGTGCTAGCTAGCTGTAGCTTATGCTTTCAGTACTAGGTTATTTCTCTGATCCTTTGATTGGGTGGACAACATGTCAGGTCATGCTGCAAGAGCTCTGATAGGTTGGAAGATGGCCTCTGGAAGTTGTCATAATTACTGAGTAAGTCTATGGAAGGGGGTGAGAACCATGAGCCTCCTGGGATTTGTATTGAAGTCAATGTACCAAGAGGAGGACGGAAGCTAGCTGTCCTCCGGCAACACCGTGGCTCTACCCTACAGAGTGCTGTTGAGGCTATTTGTTTAACCTTTATGTAACTTGGCAAGTCAGTTAAGAACAATTTCTTAGTTTTCAATGACAGGCTACCCTGACCAAACCCTCCTCTAACCCGGACTATGCTGAGCCAATGACCCCATAAGCAAATTATGTTTTTCGAAAAGGATAAAAAATGAAAAGCTGAAATATCCTGAGTCAATAAGTATTAAAGCCCATTGTTATGGTAAGCCTAAATAAGTCCAGGAGTAAAAATGTGCTTAACAAGTCACATAATAAGTTGCATGGACTCACTCTGTGTGCAATAATAGTGTTTAACATTATTTTTGAATGACTAGCTCATCTCTGCATCTCTGTACATCTCTGTACATACAATTATCTGTAAGGTCGAGCAGTGAATTTCAAACACAGATTCAACCATAATGATCAGGGAGGTTTTTTTAATGCCTCGCAATGAAGGGCACCTATTGGTAGATGGGTAAACATATCAAAAGCAGATACTGAATATCCATTTGAGCATAGTGAAGTTATTAATTACACTTTAGATGGTATATCAATACACACAGTCACTACAAAAGATACAGGCGTCCTTCCTAACTCAGTTGCCGGAGAGGAAGGAAACCACTCATGGATTTCACCATGAAGCCAATGGTGACTTTAAAACAGTTACAGAGTTGAATGGCTGTGATAGGAGAACACTGAGTATGGATAAACAACACTGTAGTTACTCCATAATACTAAACTAAATGACAGATTGAAAATAAGGAAGCCTGTACAACAACAAAAACACATTCAAAACATGCATCTTGTTTGCAACAAGGCACTAAAATAATCCTGCAAAAAAATGTGGCAAAGCAATTCACTTTTTGTCCTGAATACAAAGTGTTATCAATACAACACAACACATTACTGAGTACCTCTTTCCATATTTCCAAGCATAGTGGTGGCTGCATCATGTTATGGGTATGCTTGTAATCATTAAGGACTGGAGAGTATTTTGGGATAAAATAAATTCACGGAAAGGAGCTAAGCACATACAAAATCATAGAGGAACACCTGGTTTCCACCAGACACTGGGAGATGAATTAACCTTTCATTAGGATAATAACCTAAAACACAAGGCCACATCTTGCTTACCAAGAAGACTACTTACAGTTTGGACTTAATTGGACTTAATTCTGATGGAAAATCTATGGCAAAACTCTAAAATGGCTTTAAGTTTTTTTTAAGAATAATATGATACAATCCAGCTATTCAAAGCTCATAGAAACTTACCCAGGAAGTCTCACAGCTGTAATCACGGCCAAATGTGATTCTAACATGTATTGACGGATGGGTGTAGATTGGTGAGAATTATTTTTTATTTATTAATTTTGAAATCTTATTCCACATACCAAAATGTGGAATAAGTCTAGGGGTATGAATACTTTCTAAAGGCAGTGTAAATGCTGGTTAACTAAACATGTGAAGACCTCCCTCACTGTGAAAACACACCTACACTGACACACTTACACACACACTCACACTAACACCAGGACGCATACACTCACACACACACACACACACACACCACCACACACTCACCACCACACACACACTAACATGAACCCACAACTTATTCTGATGCCATACCGTTGATTATTATTATTATCATTATTATTATCATAATTATTATCATTATTATCATTATCATTGTTATGATTATTATCATTATCATTGTTATTATTATTATTATAATTATTATCACTATTATGAACATTATTATTATTAATAGTATCGCTGGTATTAAAATTATCATCATTATTATTATCATTATTATCATTACTATTGTTATTATCATTATTATTATGATTTATATTATCATTATCATTATTATTAATATTATCATTATTATCATTACTATTGCTATTATCATTATTTTCATTATTTTTATCATTATTAATAATCATTATTAATATTATTATTATTATCATTACTATTGTTATTATCATTATTTTCATTATTATCATTACTATTGTTATTATCATTATTGTCATTTACCATCATTACTATTGTTATTATCATTATTATTATTAATATTATCATTATTATTATCATTATTATTAATATTATTATTATTATTATCATTATCATTATTAATATTTACATTATATGTTCATTATTATTATCATAATTATCATTAATATTATCATTATCGTTATATTATCATTATTATCATAATTATTATTAATATTATCATTATTATCGTTATATTATCATTATTGTCATCATTATTCTTATTATATTATCATTATTATTATATTATCATTATTATAATTATTTATATTATTATTTTATTATTAATAATATAATAAGTATCATTATTGTTATTTATAATAATATTATTATTATTTTGATCATTGGTGTTATTATCATTATTATTATTAATATATTATCATTATCATTATTAATATTATCATTATTAATATTATCATTATCATTATTCATAATAATATTATTATTATCATTATTATTATCATCATTTATCATTATCTATATTATTATTTATATACCAGTCATTATTTTCTGCTACCAGTCTCACTTTCAAGAAATCCCTTTATATGCCAGTATCCCTGCCTATATGTCCTTATCTACCTCAATACGCCAGTATCCCTGCCTATATGTCCATATCTACCTCAATACTCCAGTATCCCTGCCTATATGTCCATATCTACCTCAATACTCCAGTATCCCTGCCTATATGTCCTTATCTACCTCAATACGCCAGTATCCCTGTCTATATGCCCATATCTACCTCAATACTCCAGTATCCCTGCCTATATGCCCATATCTACATCAATACGCCAGTATCCCTGCCTATATGTCCTTATCTACCTCAATACGCCAGTATCCTTGACTACATGTCCATATCTACCTCAATACTACATTACCCCTGCACATTGTAAATGTGGTACTGGCAGTGACCTTGTATAAAGCTTCCTCTCTGAGCTAGTGAGGCACTGAACACTGAGCCAGTATAAAGCTTCATCTCTGAGCTAGTGAGGTACTGAACACTGAGCCAGTATAAAGCTTCATCTCTGAGGTACTGAACACTGAGCCAGTATAAAGCTTAATCTCTGAGGTACTGAACACTGAGCCAGTATAAAGCTTCATCTCTGAGGTACTGAACACTGAGCCAGTATAAAGCTTCATCTCTGAGGTACTGAACACTGAGCCAGTATAAAGCTTCATCTCTGAGGTACTGAACACTGAGCCAGTATAAAGCTTCATCTCTGAGGTACTGAACACTGAGCCAGTATAAAGCTTCATCTCTGAGGTACTGAACACTGAGCCAGTATAAAGCTTCCTCTCTGAGGTACTGAACACTGAGCCAGTATAAAGCTTCCTCTTTAATTTCTTATTTCTAATGTTTTTATTTTTAGTTATAATATTTTGATATTGATTACTGCACTGTTGGGTAGAGCTCGCAAGTTAAGCATTTCACTGTACTTATGCACTTGACAATAAAACGTCTGCACGTGACAATAAAACGTGTGCACGTGACAATAAAACGTGTGCACGTGACAATCAAACGTGTGCACGTAGCCTCCCGGGTTATGCAGTGGTCTAGGGCGCCTGCATCGCAGTGCTAGCTGTACCACCAGAGACTCTGGGTTCGAGCCCAGGCTCTGTCGCAGAGGTCCATGGAGCGACGCACAATTGGCCTAGCGTCGTTCGTGTTAGGGGAGGGTTTGGCCGGTATCATTGTCTCATCGCGGACTAGCGACTCCTGTGGTGGGCCGGGTGC
The DNA here is from genome assembly GCF_045791955.1 of Oncorhynchus clarkii lewisi. Classification (NCBI taxonomy): domain Eukaryota; kingdom Metazoa; phylum Chordata; class Actinopteri; order Salmoniformes; family Salmonidae; genus Oncorhynchus; species Oncorhynchus clarkii. The sequence continues at coordinate 87,025,142 of NC_092149.1, forward strand.
AGTGCACGCTAACCAGGTCGCCAGGTGCACGGTGTTTCCTCCGACACATTGGTGCGGCTGGCTTCCGGGTTGGATGTGCGCTGTGTTTAAGAAGGAGTGCGGCTTGGTTGGGTTGTGTATCGGAGGACGCATGACTTTCAACCTTTGTCTCTCCCGAGCCTGTACGGGAGTTGTAGTGATGAGACAAGATCGTAACAATTGGATACCATAAATAGGGGGTAAAATTCAAAATAAATGTAAAGATTTTTTATTTTTTTTAAACGTGTGCACGTGACAATAAAAGCGCAAGGCACGTTTTTGTTCCTAGTGAATTCTATCCAACTCCTAGAAATAGAATGAGTAGAAAGGGGAAAAAGCCCGTCTGACCACGGCATTTTGACAGGTAAACTCATAGACATTCTATTTCTACGCTCCTTTAGAAAAGGGACTGTGGACTTGACACATGAAGACATGATGTTAATTGTAACCCCCAGACTTGATATACAGACATACTGTAAACTGGGATCATTGTAGATTTATTGGCTGGTTGGCTACATTGTGAAAAGTGGCCATCTGAGAACACAGCAAGGCAGTCACAACACAACACTGTACAAGGCCCTCGGACAGCTTTATATACATCTAATGGGCCAAGGCACACACTTCAAAAAGGGGAAAACACATAAACACTGGAGTAGAGTTTGATCTCTGAGAACACACACACTCACACACACACACACACACCACACACTCACCATACACTCACACTCACTCACCACACACACACTCACCACACACACTCTCACACACACACCACACACTCACACACACAATCACACACACTCACCACACACACTCAACACACCATACAACCACACTTTTTATTTTTCACAGTGGAGCTGCTGGTGGTTTTAGCAGCCGGCTCCTCAGTGGCTCCCTGCTCCTGGAGGTGGTTGAGGAGCCCCCTGTGGTCCAGTGGAGAGGGGCTGCTGTGTGGTGACATGTCCCCTGACCCTGACCTCTTCTTTGGTGCTGTTGACTGGCCTGGGCCAAGGTCTAGGACCACTCTCCCCACCCCAACCCCCGCCTCACCCCCAACCTCTACCATCACCACACCCCCAGCACCTGAGATGACGTCTGGTGCTGAAGCCGACGCTCTCTGCTGGGCCTCCATCTCAGACAGGCTGTAGGCCAGGGCCATCTGGAGATCTTCATCATCATCCTCTTCCTCCCTGGGGACGTCAGGGTAGTGGAAGTAGGGGGCTGAGCTGAAGGAGCGCTGGGCCATAGACCGGGGGCCGGAGATGGGTCGGTGTGGATGGGTCTGGGTCTGGAGCTCCACAGGTAACGCCCTCTCTGCCTGCTGCTGAAGGTGTTGCCTGGGAGTCTGTGAGGGTTGACTAGGGGGCAGGTGGTCTCTCTTGCTGAGCTCCAGAGCCAAGGCCAACTCATCCTCCACACCTGGGGGAAAGGAGGGGGACAGGAGGGGGTTAGGAGGGGGACAGGAGGGGTTAGGAGGGTGACAGGAGGAAGAATAACCCAGACACAGCTAGTCAGGAACAGTTGACAAGGGACTGGATGAGGGGAGGGAGGGAGGGACACAGGGTGGATGGATTACCATTGATGAGCACCGTCTTCAAGACCCCGTCTTCCTCGATCTCTGTTCTCTCCTGACCGTTTTCTTTGATCCTGTTGACAAGAACAGTCAGTCACCGCCCATATCATCATATTTAGGGAACCAGTAAATATGTTTCCCTCACATGACCATGCAGAGACACAAACACTGGAACAAATGGGACCATTTGTTTTACACTAAATAGGGTTTATGGTGCAAATTGGGATGCAGATTTACTGACTTCTTGGTGGCGGTGCGTTTGCCGTTGATGACACGCGTAGAGGTGGAGACAGACTTGAAATTTCCCATCCCTCCTCCGATGCTGTCCATCCAATCCATTCCAGCCATGGAGGACGAGGACGAGGTGAAGTCATGCACTGTGAAATAGGGAGGAAGAGGTGAATTCATGCACTGTGAAAGAGGGAGGAAGAGGAAGAGGTGAAGTCATGCACTGTGAAAGAGGGAGGAGGAGGAGGAGGAGGAAGAGGTGAAGTCATGCACTGTGAAATAGGGAGGAATAGGTGAATTCATGCACTGTGAAAGAGGGAGGAGGAGGAGGAAGAGGTGAAGTCATGCACTGTGAAGGAGGGAGGAAGAGGGGAAGTCATGCACCGTGAAGGAGGGAGGAGGAGGAAGAGGTGAAGTCATGCACCGTGAAGGAGGGAGGAGGAGGAAGAGGTGAAGTCGTGCACTGTGAAGGAGGAAGGAGGAGGAAGAGGTGAAGTCATGCACTGTGAAATAGGGAGGAAGAGGTGAATTCATGCACTGTGAAAGAGGGAGGAAGAGGAAGAGGTGAAGTCATGCACTGTGAAAGAGGGAGGAGAAGGAAGAGGTGAAGTCATGCACTGTGAAAGAGGGAGGAGGAGGAAGAGGTGAAGTCATGCATTGTGAAAGAGGGAGGAGGAGGAGGAAGAGGTGAAGTCATGCACTGTGAAGGAGGAAGGCGGAGGAAGAGGTGAAGTCATGCACTGTGAAGGAGGGAGGAAGAGGTGAAGTCGTGCACTGTGAAGGAGGAAGGAGGAGGAAGAGGTGAAGTCATGCACTGTGAAGGAGGGAGGAAGAGGAAGAGGTGAAGTCATGCACCGTGAAGGAGGGAGGAAGAGGGGAAGTCATGCACCGTAAAGGAGGGAGGAGGAGGAAGAGGTGAAGTCATGCACCGTGAAGGAGGGAGGAGGAGGAAGAGGTGAAGTCGTGCACTGTGACGGAGGAAGGAGGAGGAAGAGGTGAAGTCATGCACTGTGAAGGAGGGAGGAAGAGGTGAAGTCATGCACCGTGAAGGAGGGAGGATGAGGTGAAGTCATGCACTGTGAAGGAGGACGAGGAAGAGGTGAAGTCATGCACCGTGAAGGAGGGAGGAAGAGGTGAAGTCATGCACTGTGAAGGAGGGAGGAAGAGGGGAAGTCATGCACCGTGAAGGAGGGAGGAGGAGGAAGAGGTGAAGTCATGCACTGTGAAGGAGGGAGGAAGAAGGGAAGTCATGCACCGTGAAGGAGGGAGGAGGAGGAAGAGGTGAAGTCATGCACTGTGAAGGAGGGAGGACGAGGACCAGTCAGATAAACTATACTGTGACTGGAGCTGATTGTATTGTGTTGTAACTGTGTAATAAATGTGTTAACTGTGTAATACATGTGTTAAAACCCTCTTATTATGGAATTGTGTCCCAAATGACACCCTGTTCTCTACATAGTGCACTAGTTTTGACCAGAGCCCTATCAGTGCAGTCTAACGTAGTGCACTACATAGGGAATAGGGTGACATTTGGGATCCAGATATTGTTTTATTACGGACCTCCAGCAGAGGGAAAGGAGAAAAACCGGCTTGGGCCGAGCCTCGAAGTGCCAGGATGTCCATGGAAGCCACTGTGCATCCCACCTCCGAAGGCAAAGTCATCTGAGAGGACAGAGATAACAGAGAGACTATGAGGACAGAGATAACAGAGAGACTATGGGGACAGAGATAACAGAGAGACTATGGGGACAGTAACAACAGAGAGACTATGGGGACAGTGATAACAGAGAGACTATGAGGACAGTGATAACAGAGACACTGAGGACAGAGATAACAGAGACTATGAGGACAGAGATAACAGAGAGACTATGACGACAGAGATAACAGGGAGACTATGAGGACAGTTTTAACAGAGAGACTATGAGGACAGTGATAACAGAGAGACTATGAGGACAGTGATAACAGAGAGACTATGAGGACAATGATAACAGAGAGACTATGAGGACAGTGATAACAGAGAGACTAAGGACAGTGATAACAGAGAGACTATGAGGACAGTGATAACAGAGAGACTATGAGGACAGTGATAACAGAGAGACTATGAGGACAGTAACAACAGAGAGACTGAGGACAGTGATAACAGAGAAACTATGAGGACAGTGATAACAGAGAGACTATGAGGCCAGTAACAACAGAGAGACTATGAGGACAGTGATAACAGAGACTATGAGGACAGTGATAACAGAGACTATGAGAACAGTGATAACAGAGAGACTATGAGAACAGAGATAACAGAGAGACTATGAGGACAGTGATAACAGAGAGACTATGAGGACAGTGATAACAGAGAGACTATGAGGACAGTGATAACAGAGAGACTATGAGGACAGTGATAACAGAGAGACTATGAGGACAGTGTTAACAGAGAGACTATGAGGACAGTGATAACAGAGAGGCTATGAGGACAGTGATAACAGAGAGACTATGAGGACAGTGATAACAGAGAGACTATGAGGACAGTGATAACAGAGAGACTATGAGGACAGTGATAACAGAGAGACTATGAGGACAGTGATAACAGAGAGACTATGAGGACAGTGATAACAGAGAGACTATGAGGACAGTGATAACAGAGAGACTATGAGGACAGTGATAACAGAGAGACTGAGGACAGTGATAACAGAGAGACTATGAGGACAGTGATAACAGAGAGACTATGAGGACAGTGATAACAGGGAGGCTATGAGGACAGTGATAACAGAGAGACTATGAGGACAGTGATAACAGCGAGACTATGAGGACAGTGATAACAGAGAGACTATGAGGACAGTGATAACAGAGAGGCTATGAGGACAGTGATAACAGAGAGGCTATGAGGACAGTGATAACAGAGAGACTATGAGGACAGTGATAACAGAGAGACTATGAGGACAGTGATAACAGAGACACTATGAGGACAGTGATAACAGAGAGACTATGAGGACAGTGAGAACAGAGAGACTATGAGGACAGTGATAACAGAGAGACTATGAGGACAGTGATAACAGAGAGACTATGAGGACAGTGATAACAGAGAGACTATGAGGACAGTGATAACAGAGAGACTATGAGGACAGTGATAACAGAGAGACTATGAGGACAGTGATAACAGAGAGACTATGAGGACAGTGATAACAGAGAGACTATGAGGACAGTGATAACAGAGACACTATGAGGACAGTGATAACAGAGAGACTATGAGGACAGTGATAACAGAGAGACTATGAGGACAGTGATAACAGAGAGACTATGAGGACAGTGATAACAGAGAGACTATGAGGACAGTGATAACTGAGAGACTATGAGGACAGTGATAACAGAGATACTATGAGGACAGTGATAACAGAGAGACTATGAGGACAGTGATAACAGAGAGACTATGAGGACAGTGATAACAGAGAGACTATGAGGACAGTGATAACAGAGAGACTGAGGACAGTGATAACAGAGAGACTATGAGGACAGTGATAACAGAGAGACTATGAGGACAGTGATAACAGGGAGGCTATGAGGACAGTGATAACAGAGAGACTATAAGGACAGTGATAACAGAGAGACTATGAGGACAGTGATAACAGAGAGACTATGAGGACAGTGATAACAGAGAGGCTATGAGGACAGTGATAACAGAGAGGCTATGAGGACAGTGATAACAGAGAGACTATGAGGACAGTGATAACAGAGAGGCTATGAGGACGAGGACAGTGATAACAGAGAGACTATGAGGACAGTGATAACAGAGAGACTATGAGGACAGTGATAACAGAGAGACTATGAGGACAGTGATAACAGAGAGACTATGAGGACAGTGAGAACAGAGAGACTATGAGGACAGTGATAACAGAGAGACTATGAGGACAGTGATAACAGAGAGACTATGAGGACAGTGATAACAGAGAGACTATGAGGACAGTGATAACAGAGAGACTATGAGGACAGTGATAACAGAGAGACTATGAGGACAGTGATAACAGAGAGACTATGAGGACAGTGATAACAGAGAGACTATGAGGACAGTGATAACAGAGACACTATGAGGACAGTGATAACAGAGAGACTATGAGGACAGTGATAACATAGAGACTATGAGGACAGTGATAACAGAGAGACTATGAGGACAGTGATAACAGAGAGACTATGAGGACAGTGATAACTGAGAGACTATGAGGACAGTGATAACAGAGATACTATGAGGACAGTGATAACAGAGAGACTATGAGGACAGTGATAACAGAGAGACTATGAGGACAGTGATAACAGAGAGACTATGAGGACAGTGATAACAGAGAGACTGAGGACAGTGATAACAGAGAGACTATGAGGACAGTGATAACAGAGAGACTATGAGGACAGTGATAACAGGGAGGCTATGAGGACAGTGATAACAGAGAGACTATGAGGACAGTGATAACAGAGAGACTATGAGGACAGTGATAACAGAGAGACTATGAGGACAGTGATAACAGAGAGGCTATGAGGACAGTGATAACAGAGAGGCTATGAGGACAGTGATAACAGAGAGACTATGAGGACAGTGATAACAGAGAGGCTATGAGGACGAGGACAGTGATAACAGAGAGACTATGAGGACAGTGATAACAGAGAGACTATGAGGACAGTGATAACAGAGAGACTATGAGGACAGTGATAACAGAGAGACTATGAGGACAGTGATAACAGAGAGACTATGAGGACAGTGATAACAGAGAGACTATGAGGACAGCGATATCAGAGAGACTATGAGGACAGTGATAACAGAGAGACTATGAGGACAGTGATAACAGAGAGACTATGAGGACAGTGATAACAGAGAGACTATGAGGACAGTGATAACAGAGAGACTATGAGGACAGTGATAACAGAGAGACTATGAGGACAGAGATATCAGAGAGACTATGAGGACAGTGATAACAGAGAGACTATGAGGACAGTGATAACAGAGAGACTATGAGGACAGTGATAACAGAGAGACTATGAGGACAGAGATATCAGAGAGACTATGAGGACAGTGATAACAGAGAGACTATGAGGACAGAGATATCAGAGAGACTATGAAACATAGAAGAAGCAGGTAGTGTTCTGCTTTGTGTGAACTGCTGCGATTCACCTACGGACTGGTTTCCCGGTCAGATTTAGCCTCGACTAAGGAACACATAAAGACGTAGGATATTGTTGAAGGACCGTAGGATATTGGTCAGACCCACCGAAGAAATTTGCAAAAGGATCCTGGCCTCCAAAGAATTCCTGAAACACTTCCTCTGGACTCCGGAATGTAAAGGTGAACCCTGGGAAGTCTTCTGGAGTGGGATGGCTACTGGAGCCTGGTGGGAGGGAGGGAGGGAGGGAGGGAGGGAGGGAGGGAGGGAGGGAGGGAGGGAGGGAGGGAGGGAGGGAGGGAGGGAGGGAGGGAGGGGATACATTTTGATTGATTAATAGGGACACTACCAACATTGTTGATCAAAAACAGAACAGAATAGAATAGATGATGTAATTGTAGACAACTCTATAAAATTTGACTTGCGTAAACCCCTGGTTCTATGAGAATACAGTGAGATGTCACTTATGGGATACATCTTAGGGCAGGGTCACAAGCTCAAAGTATCCAATCACAAAGCGTCTGTTGGAGACAGACAGGTCAAGTGGCGAATGAGGTGAACAGCTCTCCTCCATAAACAAAAGAGCCACAACGCCTGCCGATTGGTCATTCACGAACGTACCGCTCTTCCTTTTTTACGGGAAAAAGTGGTCACACATCTCACTCGTATTCTCACAGAACCACGTGTCCCTTATTATGGTGTATGGCCAATTCCCGTGACGCAGACCTGGTCTCCCGAAACCGGGGTAGTTCTAACAGCATCACCCCTCCGAACACTGAGGACGGTATACGCCAATGAAGGTGCAATTAATTGCAGGAGGTCGCCCAAGACACAAAGTCTTGGTCACTCTTGTGCCATCCAAGTAGGTGCTGGACATAAACAGTGGAAACGCCCTTCTTTCGAAGAAGTAAATGGAGGCGGGTTGAAAGCATAAGCTCTAAGACGAAACCATTGTAATTGCAAGGGTGTGATAACGCGTCCAAGTGCGAAGAGATCTATGGTGGCTAGACATTATGGGCTAAAAAATGTCAACATTTTAAATCTGGGTTTATAAATATCCGGATTCTGTAATCCTCTGTTTTGCTATTAGCACGATCAGATCTGATCTGGCTGTTTTTGAGACTTTTTTATTTATTTGTTATTTTTCAGAACATAATCGGATAGGATCATTCTGATCCAGATGTCACAATCTGGCCTTTCTGTGATTTGAACAGGCACCTCGCCATCTACTGGACAGGTTGTGTTACTACTTCTACACTGTCATAGGGAAACTGAGATGAGTAAACTACATGAATAAAGATACCTAGAATATAATAGAGCCTGCATATCCACTTATAAGTGTGTAGATGCATTTATTTGACACTTCTCAATATAACAACTGATCACATACCTATACTACAGTCAATTTAACATAAACCTTTGGGGGTGACAGGGTAGCATAGTGGTTAGAGTGTAGAGGCGGCAGGGTAGCCTAGTGGTTAGAGTGTAGAGGCGGCAGGGTAGCCTAGTGGTTAGAGTGTAGAGGCGGCAGGGTAGCCTAGTGGTTAGAGTGTAGAGGCGGCAGGGTACCCTAGTGGTTAGAGTGTAGAGGCGGCAGGGTAGCCTAGTGGTTAGAGTGTAGAGGCGGCAGGGTAGCCTAGTGGTTAGAGTGTAGAGGCGGCAGGGTACCCTAGTGGTTAGAGTGTTGGACTTGGAACCGAAAGGTTGCAAACTCAAATCCCCTGAGCTGACAAGGTACAAATCTGTGTTCTACCCCTGAACAAGGCAGTTAACCCACTGTTTGACTCACCTAGTGAAATAAAAATTCACATGTAAGAAACTGTTCTAAACTTCCTCACATTTCTTGGATTTAGTGCCCTTCATCTTTTCTAAATCCACCCTGAATTCACCCTTGGATCAAGATAATCCAGATTTTCAGCATCAAAACTATCCTAATGACTGTCTTTTGAATTTTGGTCAAAGGTCAGATTGGATGAACAAATCCTTACCCCTATCTGGAGGATCAGAAGCTTTCAGTTTTTTTTATTTCATATTTCAGTTATTTATTTATTTTTTCAATTTAAATTCTAACATTTAATCCTATCTGACCGCTGAAATCCGCGTAGGTAACTTTTGAAAAACTGGGCCGAGGGAATGGAATCTCCCCCATATAGGGGATTCCCTCTGGACAAAAAGTTTCACATTCAATACACCTGGGACTTGAGTCACGCATAGTAAAAGTAGGTATGCTCTGCTCCACAGAATAATCTTAACAGTAAGTCTGTGTAGACACAGAAGAGCGTGTGCCACCCTGGCGGTTGATGTACACCACAACAGTAGTCTGTGTGTGCCACCCTGGCGGTTGATGTACACCACAACAGTAGTCTGTGTAGACACAGAAGAGTGTGTGCCACCCTGGGGGTTGATGTATACCAAAACAGTAGTCTGTGTAGACACAGAAGAGCGTGTGCCACCCTGGCGGTTGATGTACACCACAACAGTAGTCTGTGTATACACAGAGGAGCGTGTGCCACCCTGGCGGTTGATGTAAACCACAACAGTAGTCTGTGTAGACACAGAGGAGCGTGTGCCACCCTGGCGGTTGATGTACACCACAACAGTAGTCTGTGTAGACACAGAAGAGCGTGTGCCACCCTGGCGGTTGATGTATACCACAACAGTAGTCTGTGTAGATACAGAAGAGCGTGTGCCACCCTGTGCCACCCTGGCAGTCGTATTGTCCGCCCCTTACAAGGATGTGACAAATTCAAAGGAAAGGGCAGAAAGTGTATCAATGCATTAAACACTGTCAGCAGTTCAAAGGTCATTTATATACGCGTGGCAGAGCTGTGGGGACCACAATTCGTTTATTGCTCTTCTCTCGCGAACTGCGCCCCCACCCTCTGAGTGACACATCTGTCGTCACCCCCTTTCCTTAATGACAGGGGGTGAAGAGCGGATGACAGCGGATGACGGGGGGGGGGGGGGGGGGGATGACAGGGGAAGTGCCTGAAATGAAGATGGAGGGGCTCCTCCAGTGACGAAGAGCTGAGAGACCGTCCTCGGTCACCGCTAGCTGACAGTTGCGCTGGCGTTGGTGTTGGACACAGACGAAGGGCAGCCACCCAACGCTGAAAGCCTCTCATTCTCAATAGTCCCTGTGGACACTACTGAGACGGTGGATACCATCAACCCCAGCACTCGGAGACACATTGTGAGCATGACGCAGCGCCCCCCTTGCAGAACAGGGCAAGGGCCATCCAATAGCCCAATAAGAGAGAGAATCCAGCCTAACGCCAGGTCTGGTTTGTCTTGAACTGTAGTTACGAGGAAAGGCGTGTCTCAAAGCGCTTGCTGCTGTGTAGGGGGGCAACGCAGGTAATTGACTATGTAGGCGGAGACTCTTGGTTCTCAGGGGCGGTAGTGCCGTCTCCACACACTTGCTGAACAAACAGGGAGTTGGTGCTAGCCTGAAGGGAACAGCGAACGTATTCGTAGGCTGTGCCTCAAAAAGGCAAACCTGAGAAACCTCCTATTAAAATAAGCATTCTTGCATGTTGACTGAACTGAACCAGTCGCCTTGATGAATAGAGTGAGAGAGCACGTTGAAAGTAAGCATACGGCTCTGGCTCTCTACCATTAATGGTAATGCTCTGATAGCCCCTTCGCTTAATCAACTGTTTGTTTTTTCCTGCTCTAGTATGCGAGCCGAGTCGCCAATCGCTGTTCAAATGAAAACTCTGTTGAAAACGGGTGGTTTCATAGCAGTGAACTGCAGTCTACATCCCTCTGTGACTGTGGACAAGACCCAGCGATGGACATGCGCTTCAAGACTCCAAATAGTCTAATGACTCTCGCACGCCAGGGGTGCCGGAACACCCTTCTGGTGACGTTAGAGAAAAGTTACCCCGTTATTTTCTATTTTTTGGTTCTGTGCTCTTGGCAAGCCGCATGGATGCGACAGATACTTATTTTTGTATCTGTCGGCGGTTGAAAGACTGGTATTTGGGGACGGTGATTGGTGGCGACTGAGGGAAGAGCTGGGGGGAGGGTTGAGTGAGTCTTCCCTGTGAGCAGATGCATAGAGATGAGGTGCTGAACAAGGGGTTTCAGAAGTATAGAAGTTGCCCCCTCCTTGCTTTGTGGAGGGTAGACAAAGTTGCCACGGTACCTAGGTCTACAGGGTAAGAAGAAGTTTGAGGCTTCACCTTCAAACTTTTGTCGCATGGTAGCGTCAGAAGGCCCAAACAGTTTGTTAGCCGTGATAGCCTTTTCCTTGTCCGAGAGGCTGGGCAAGTTGAGCCCTTTGTGTGGTTATCTAGCCTTGCAGCTAGCTAGCCAAGTTAGCTAAAGTCTTTGCGGCAAGGGCTAACCAAGGCTCAATAGCTAGCCATGTGGCATTAGCTAAACTGAGACTGACATTCAGCAGAGTTAACCTCACGGTCCTACATTCAGCAGAGTTAACCTCACGGTCCTACATTCAGCAGGTTAACCTCAAGGTCCTACATTCAGCAGAGTTAACCTCACGGTCCTACATTCAGCAGAGTTAACCTCACGGTCCTACATTCAGCAGAGTTAACCTCATGGTCCTACATTCAGCAGAGTTAACCTCATGGTCCTACATTCAGCAGAGTTAACCTCATGGTCCTACATTCAGCAGAGTTAACCTCAAGGTCCTACATTCAGCAGAGTTAACCTCACGGTCCTACATTCAGCAGAGTTAACCTCATGGTCCTACATTCAGCAGAGTTAACCTCATGGTCCTACATTCAGCAGAGTTAACCTCACGGTCCTACATTCAGCAGAGTTAACCTCACGGTCCTACATTCAGCAGTGTTAACCTCACGGTCCTACATTCAGCAGTGTTAACCTCACGGTCCTACATTCAGCAGCGTTAACCTCACGGTTCCTCTGATAATGGTTCAGTAGGAAGACAGGAATCTAGTCGTGCTAAGGGGAGTTTTTTTAGTGAACGCAGTCACTTCCGCAAGGAAGACAGGCGAGAATGACCAGTTGGCGAACGAGTGGCTCCCTTTACGGAGGAGAGGGGCTAACCTCATTCGACACTTGACCAGTCTTTCTCCAACAGACGCTGTGTGATTGCATACTTGGAGCTTGTGACTCGTCCTAAGGCGTATCCCATAAGGGATACCTCAAAACGTGTTTTAGAAACAGAATCACAAGAGATAGAGCAGATAAGATTCCTTCACCTGTGTTGTTGGGAATTCGGTCTTTGCCATAGGTATCATACGCCTCTCGTTTTCTCCCTGTAAAGATAAGGAGACGTATTCTCACTGTTGTTAAACACGAAGTCCACAGAACAGTGGAGAAGGGGTAATAATTAGGTTAATTATAGGTTTAAACCAGGTTGAGGTTTGTCTTACGATCTGACAGAACTTCATAGGCCTCAGCCAGCTCCTTAAACTTCCCCTCTGCCTCCTCCTTGTTGTCTGGGTTCTTGTCCGGATGCCATCGCAGAGCCTGTTTCCTGTACCTTCACACACAAACACAGTGACATATTCAATACCACAAGTAACCATTTTCAATAGCTACATTGTTGGCCTATAAAGGAAATGTATTAAAGCAGCGTCTTATTTTGAGATCAACGTTTGAAGACAAAAGTCTTCCCTTTTGGAGGGGACAGCAAAACAGAGGACAAGCCTAAAATACTATAGAAGACTATAGGAAACATACAGTGGGGCAAAAAAGTATTTAGTCAGCCACCAATTGTGCAAGTTCTCCCACTTAAAAAGATGAGAGAGGCCTGTAATTTCCATCATAGGTACACTTCAACTATGACAGACGACATGAGAAAAAAAATCCAGAAAATCACATTGTAGGATTTTTAATGAATTTATTTGCAAATTATGGTGGAAAATAAGTATTTAGTCAATAACAAAAGTTTCTCAATACTTTGTTATATACCCTTTGTTGACAATGACAGAGGTCAAACGTTTTCTGTAAGTCTTCACAAGGTTTTCACAAACTGTTGCTGGTATTTTGGCCCATTCCTCCATGCAGATCTCCTCTAGAGCAGTGATGTTTTGGGGCTGTTGCTGGGAAACACGGACTTTCAACTCCCTCCAAAGATTTTCTATGGGGTTGAGATCTGGAGACTGGCTAGGCCACTCCAGGACCTTGAAATGCTTCTTACAAAGCCACTCCTTCGTTGCCCGGGCGGTGTGTTTGGGATCATTGTCATGCTGAAAGACCCAGCCACGTTTCATCTTCAATGCCCTTGCTTATGGAAGGAGGTTTTCACTCAAAATCTCACGATACATGGTCCCATTCATTCTTTATTTTACACAGATCAGTCGTCCTGGTCACTTTGCAGAAAAACAGCCCCAAAGCATGATGTTTCCACCCCCATGCTTCACAGTAGGTATGGTGTTTTTTTGATGCAACTCAGCATTCTTTGTCCTCCAAACACGACGAGTTGAGTTTTTACCAAAAAGTTATATTTTGGTTTCATCTGACCATATGACATTCTCCCAATCTTCTTCTGGATCATCCAAATGCTCTGTAGCAAACTTCAGACGGGCCTGGACATGTACTGGCTTAAGCAGGGGGACACGTCTGGCACTGCAGGATTTGAGTCCCTGGCGGCGTAGTGTGTTACTGATGGTAGGCTTTGTTACTTTGGTCCCAGCTCTCTGCAGGTCATTCACTAGGTCCCCCTGTGTGGTTCTGGGATTTTTGCTCACCGTTCTTGTGATCATTTTAACCCCACGGGGTGAGATCTTGCGTGGAGCCCCAGATCGAGGGAGATTATCAGTGGTCTTGTATGTCTTTCATTTCCTAATAATTGCTCCCACAGTTGATTTCTTCAAACCAAGCTGCTTACCTATTGCAGATTCAGTCTTCCCAGCCTGGTGCAGGTCTACAATTTTGTTTCTGGTGTCCTTTGACAGCTCTTTGGTCTTGGCCATAGTGGAGTTTGGAGTGTGACTGTTTGAGGTTGTGGACAGGTGTCTTTTATACTGATAACAAGTTCAAACAGGTGCCATTAATACAGGTAATGAGTGGAGGACAGAGGAGCCTCTTAAAGAAGAAGTTTCAGGTTTGTGAGAGCCAGAAATCTTGCTTGTTTGTAGGTGACCAAATAATGTGATTTTCTGGATTTTTTTTTCTAATTTTGTCTGTCGTAGTTGAAGTGTACCTATGATGAAAATCACAGGCCTCTCATCTTTTTAAGTGGGAGAACTTGCACAATTGGTGGCTGACTAAATACTTTTTTGCCCCACTGTATGCAGAAGACTGACAGGACACAACATCTGATGCAGGAGACAAAATCTGAGCATTGAGCTTAAAGAAAGAGGATCGTTGGTAACTCAATGCCCGTCCAGGTGACAAAGAGAGAGAGAGAGAGAGAGCGAGAGAGACAGAGAGAGACAGAGAGAGACAGAGCGACAGTGAGAGACAGAGAGAGAGAGAGAGACAGAGAGAGACAGAGCGACAGAGAGACAGAGAGAGAGACAGAGAGAGAGAGAGAGAGAGCGACAGAGAGAGAGAGAGAGAGACAGACAGACAGAGAGAGAGAGAGAGAGAGAGAGACAGGGAGAGACAGAGGTAGAGACAGAGAGAGAGAGAGAGAGAGAGAGAGAGAGAGAGAGAGAGAAAGAGAGAGAGACAGAGTGAGAGAGAGAGAGAGAGAGAGAGAGAGAGAGAGAGAGAGACAGACAGACAGAGAGAGAGGCAGAGAGAGAGACAGACAGACAGAGGTAGAGACAGAGAGACAGAGAGCGAGAGAGAGACGGATGGGGATGAATCATCCTTATTTAAACTGTGTTGAGTCATGAAACGGAGTGTGCATCCCAAATGGCACACTATTCCCTACATAGTGCACTTCACTGTCTGGCGTTGGTCAAAAGTAGTGCACAATATAGGGAATAGGGTGCCATAGGGCTCTGGTCTAAAGTAGTGCACAATATAGGGAATAGGGTGCCATAGGGCTCTGGTCTAAAGTAGTGCACATTATAGGGAATAGGGTTCCATAGGGCTCTGGTCTAAAGTAGTGCACTATATAGGGAATAGGGTTCTATAGGGCTCTGGTCTAAAGTAGTGCACTATATAGGGAATAGGGTTCTATAGGGCTCTGGTCTAAAGTAGTGCACATTATAGGGAATAGGGTTCCATAGGGCTATGGTCTAAAGTAGTGCACTACATAGGGTATAGGGTATAATTTGGGATACATTGAGTAATTCATGTTTAAAAAGGTTTCTGTGTCTGTCCAGTAACTCTATCAGTCTGTGTGGTTGAGCTATCAATAGCTACCGTAAGGATATACAGATAAACCTCACCATTCTACTACTTAACCTGTAACTAACTAGACAGATAAACCTCACCAGTCTACTATTTAACCTGTAACTAGACAGATAAACCACACCAGTCTACTATTTAACCTGTAACTAACTAGACAGATAAACCACACCAGTCTACTATTTAACCTGTAACTAACTAGACAGATAAACCACACCAGTCTACTATTTAACCTGTAACTAACTAGACAGATAAACCACACCAGTCTACTATTTAACCTGTAACTAGACAGATAAACCTCACCAGTCTACTATTTAACCTGTAACTAGACAGATAAACCACACCAGTCTACTATTTAACCTGTAACTAGACAGATAAACCTCACCATGCTACTATTTAACCTGTAACTAACTAGACAGATAAACCTCACCAGTCTACTATTTAACCTGTAACTAACTAGACAGATAAACCACACCAGTCTACTATTTAACCTGTAACTAGACAGATAAACCTCACCAGTCTACTATTTAACCTGTAACTAACTAGACAGATAAACCTCACCAGTCTACTATTTAACCTGTAACTAGACAGATAAACCACACCAGTCTACTATTTAACCTGTAACTAGACAGATAAACCTCACCAGTCTACTATTTAACCTGTAACTAGACAGATAAACCTCACCAGTCTACTATTTAACCTGTAACTAACTAGACAGATAAACCACACCAGTCTACTATTTAACCTGTAACTAACTAGACAGATAAACCACACCAGTCTACTATTTAACCTGTAACTAGACAGATAAACCTCACCAGTCTACTATTTAACCTGTAACTAACTAGACAGATAAACCTCACCAGTCTACTATTTAACCTGTAACTAACTAGACAGATAAACCACACCAGTCTACTATTTAACCTGTAACTAGACAGATAAACCTCACCAGTCTACTATTTAACCTGTAACTAACTAGACAGATAAACCACACCAGTCTACTATTTAACCTGTAACTAGACAGATAAACCTCACCAGTCTACTATTTAACCTGTAACTAACTAGACAGATAAACCACACCAGTCTACTATTTAACCTGTAACTAACTAGACAGATAAACCAAACCAGTCTACTATTTAACCTGTAACTAACTAGACAGATAAACCACACCAGTCTACTATTTAACCTGTAACTAACTAGACAGATAAACCTCACCAGTCTACTATTTAACCTGTAACTAACTAGACAGATAAACCTCACCAGTCTACTATTTAACCTGTAACTAACTAGACAGATAAACCACACCAGTCTACTATTTAACCTATAACTAACTAGACAGATAAACCTCACCAGTCTACTATTTAACCTGTAACTAGACAGATAAACCTCACCAGTCTACTATTTAACCTGTAACTAGACAGATAAACCTCACCAGTCTACTATTTAACCTGTAACTAACTAGACAGATAAACCTCACCAGTCTACTATTTAACCTGTAACTAACTAGACAGATAAACCACACCAGTCTACTATTTAACCTGTAACTAGACAGATAAACCTCACCAGTCTACTATTTAACCTGTAACTAACTAGACAGATAAACCACACCAGTCTACTATTTAACCTGTAACTAACTAGACAGATAAACCACACCAGTCTACTATTTAACCTGTAACTAACTAGACAGATAAACCACACCAGTCTACTATTTAACCTGTAACTAACTAGACAGATAAACCTCACCAGTCTACTATTTAACCTGTAACTAACTAGACAGATAAACCTCACCAGTCTACTATTTAACCTGTAACTAACTAGAGAGATAAACCTCACCAGTCTACTATTTAACCTGTAACTAACTAGACAGATAAACCACACCAGTCTACTATTTAACCTGTAACTAACTAGACAGATAAACCTCACCAGTCTACTATTTAACCTGTAACTAACTAGACAGATAAACCACACCAGTCTACTATTTAACCTGTAACTAACTAGACAGATAAACCTCACCAGTCTACTATTTAACCTGTAACTAACTAGACAGATAAACCTCACCAGTCTACTATTTAACCTGTAACTAACTAGACAGATAAACCACACCAGTCTACTATTTAACCTGTAACTAACTAGACAGATAAACCTCACCAGTCTACTATTTAACCTGTAACTAACTAGACAGATAAACCTCACCAGTCTACTATTTAACCTGTAACTAGACAGAAAAACCTCACCAGTCTACTATTTAACCTGTAACTAACTAGACAGATAAACCTCACCAGTCTACTATTTAACCTGTAACTAACTAGACAGATAAACCACACCAGTCTACTATTTAACCTGTAACTAACTAGACAGATAAACCTCACCAGTCTACTATTTAACCTGTAACTAACTAGACAGATAAACCACACTAGTCTACTATTTAACCTGTAACTAACTAGACAGATAAACCTCACCAGTCTACTATTTAACCTGTAACTAACTAGACAGATAAACCTCACCAGTCTACTATTTAACCTGTAACTAGACAGATAAACCTCACCAGTCTACTATTTAACCTGTAACTAACTAGACAGATAAACCTCACCAGTCTACTATTTAACCTGTAACTAACTAGACAGATAAACCTCACCAGTCTACTATTTAACCTGTAACTAACTAGACAGATAAACCTCACCAGTCTAATATTTAACCTGTAACTAACTAGACAGATAAACCACACCAGTCTACTATTTAACCTGTAACTAGACAGATAAACCACACCAGTCTACTATTTAACCTGTAACTAACTAGACAGATAAACCTCACCAGTCTACTATTTAACCTGTAACTAACTAGACAGATAAACCACACCAGTCTACTATTTAACCTGTAACTAACTAGACAGATAAACCACACCAGTCTACTATTTAACCTGTAACTAACTAGACAGATAAACCTCACCAGTCTACTATTTAACCTGTAACTAACTAGACAGATAAACCTCACCAGTCTACTATTTAACCTGTAACTAGACAGATAAACCTCACCAGTCTACTATTTAACCTGTAACTAACTAGACAGATAAACCTCACCAGTCTACTATTTAACCTGTAACTAACTAGACAGATAAACCTCACCAGTCTACTATTTAACCTGTAACTAACTAGACAGATAAACCTCACCAGTCTACTATTTAACCTGTAACTAGACAGATAAACCTCACCAGTCTACTATTTAACCTGTAACTAGACAGATAAACCTCACCAGTCTACTATTTAACCTGTAACTAACTAGACAGATAAACCTCACCAGTCTACTATTTAACCTGTAACTAACTAGACAGATAAACCTCACCAGTCTACTATTTAACCTGTAACTAACTAGACAGATAAACCTCACCAGTCTACTATTTAACCTGTAACTAACTAGACAGATAAACCTCACCAGTCTACTATTTAACCTGTAACTAACTAGACAGATAAACCACACCAGTCTACTATTTAACCTGTAACTAACTAGACAGATAAACCTCACCAGTCTACTATTTAACCTGTAACTAACTAGACAGATAAACCTCACCAGTCTACTATTTAACCTGTAACTAACTAGACAGATAAACCTCACCAGTCTACTATTTAACCTGTAACTAACTAGACAGATAAACCACACCAGTCTACTATTTAACCTGTAACTAACTAGACAGATAAACCTCACCAGTCTACTATGTAACCTGTAACTAACTAGACAGATAAACCACACCAGTCTACTATTTAACCTGTAACTAACTAGACAGATAAACCTCACCAGTCTACTATTTAACCTGTAACTAGACAGATAAACCTCACCAGTCTACTATTTAACCTGTAACTAGACAGATAAACCACACCAGTCTACTATTTAACCTGTAACTAGACAGATAAACCTCACCAGTCTACTATTTAACCTGTAACTAGACAGATAAACCTCACCAGTCTACTATTTAACCTGTAACTAACTAGACAGATAAACCTCACCAGTCTACTATTTAACCTGTAACTAACTAGACAGATAAACCACACCAGTCTACTATTTAACCTGTAACTAACTAGACAGATAAACCACACCAGTCTACTATTTAACCTGTAACTAGACAGATAAACCACACCAGTCTACTATTTAACCTGTAACTAGACAGATAAACCTCACCAGTCTACTATTTAACCTGTAACTAGACAGATAAACCTCACCAGTCTACTATTTAACCTGTAACTAACTAGACAGATAAACCTCACCAGTCTACTATTTAACCTGTAACTAACTAGACAGATAAACCACACCAGTCTACTATTTAACCTGTAACTAGACAGATAAACCTCACCAGTCTACTATTTAACCTGTAACTAACTAGACAGATAAACCTCACCAGTCTACTATTTAACCTGTAACTAGACAGATAAACCACACCAGTCTACTATTTAACCTGTAACTAACTAGACAGATAAACCTCACCAGTCTACTATTTAACCTGTAACTAACTAGACAGATAAACCACACCAGTCTACTATTTAACCTGTAACTAACTAGACAGATAAACCTCACCAGTCTACTATTTAACCTGTAACTAGACAGATAAACCTCACCAGTCTACTATTTAACCTGTAACTAACTAGACAGATAAACCTCACCAGTCTACTATTTAACCTGTAACTAGACAGATAAACCTCACCAGTCTACTATTTAACCTGTAACTAGACAGATAAACCTCACCAGTCTACTATTTAACCTGTAACTAACTAGACAGATAAACCTCACCAGTCTACTATTTAACCTGTAACTAACTAGACAGATACACCTCACCAGTCTACTATTTAACCTGTAACTAGACAGATAAACCTCACCAGTCTACTATTTAACCTGTAACTAACTAGACAGATAAACCTCACCAGTCTACTATTTAACCTGTAACTAACTAGACAGATAAACCACACCAGTCTACTATTTAACCTGTAACTAACTAGACAGATAAACCTCACCAGTCTACTATTTAACCTGTAACTAGACAGATAAACCTCACCAGTCTACTATTTAACCTGTAACTAACTAGACAGATAAACCTCACCAGTCTACTATTTAACCTGTAACTAACTAGACAGATAAACCTCACCAGTCTACTATTTAACCTGTAACTAACTAGACAGATAAACCACACCAGTCTACTATTTAACCTGTAACTAGACAGATAAACCTCACCAGTCTACTATTTAACCTGTAACTAGACAGATAAACCTCACCAGTCTACTATTTAACCTGTAACTAGACAGATAAACCTCACCAGTCTACTATTTAACCTGTAACTAGACAGATAAACCTCACCAGTCTACTATTTAACCTGTAACTAACTAGACAGATAAACCACACCAGTCTACGATTTAACCTGTAACTAACTAGACAGATAAACCTCACCAGTCTACTATGTAACCTGTAAATAACTAGACAGATAAACCTCACCAGTCTACTATTTAACCTGTAACTAACTAGACAGATAAACCTCACCAGTCTACTATTTAACCTGTAACTAACTAGACAGATAAACCACACCAGTCTACTATTTAACCTGTAACTAACTAGACAGATAAACCACACCAGTCTACTATTTAACCTGTAACTAACTAGACAGATAAACCACACCAGTCTACTATTTAACCTGTAACTAGACAGATAAACCTCACCAGTCTACTATTTAACCTGTAACTAACTAGACAGATAAACCTCACCAGTCTACTATTTAACCTGTAACTAACTAGACAGATAAACCTCACCAGTCTACTATTTAACCTGTAACTAACTAGACAGATAAACCTCACCAGTCTACTATTTAACCTGTAACTAACTAGACAGATAAACCTCACCAGTCTACTATTTAACCTGTAACTAACTAGACAGATAAACCACACCAGTCTACTATTTAACCTGTAACTAACTAGACAGATAAACCTCACCAGTCTACTATTTAACCTGTAACTAACTAGACAGATAAACCTCACCAGTCTACTATTTAACCTGTAACTAGACAGATAAACCTCACCAGTCTACTATTTAACCTGTAACTAACTAGACAGATAAACCTCACCAGTCTACTATGTAACCTGTAACTAACTAGACAGATAAACCACACCAGTCTACTATTTAACCTGTAACTAACTAGACAGATAAACCACACCAGTCTACTATTTAACCTGTAACTAACTAGACAGATAAACCTCACCAGTCTACTATTTAACCTGTAACTAACTAGACAGATAAACCTCACCAGTCTACTATTTAACCTGTAACTAGACAGATAAACCTCACCAGTCTACTATTTAACCTGTAACTAACTAGACAGATAAACCTCACCAGTCTACTATTTAACCTGTAACTAACTAGACAGATAAACCTCACCAGTCTACTATTTAACCTGTAACTAACTAGACAGATAAACCACACCAGTCTACTATTTAACCTGTAACTAACTAGACAGATAAACCTCACCAGTCTACTATTTAACCTGTAACTAACTAGACAGATAAACCTCACCAGTCTACTATTTAACCTGTAACTAACTAGACAGATAAACCACACCAGTCTACTATTTAACCTGTAAATAGACAGATAAACCTCACCAGTCTACTATTTAACCTGTAAATAGACAGATAAACCTCACCAGTCTACTATTTAACCTGTAACTAGACAGATAAACCTCACCAGTCTACTATTTAACCTGTAACTAGACAGATAAACCTCACCAGTCTACTATTTAACCTGTAACTAACTAGACAGATAAACCTCACCAGTCTACTATTTAACCTGTAACTAGACAGATAAACCACACCAGTCTACTATTTAACCTGTAACTAACTAGACAGATAAACCACACCAGTCTACTATGTAACCTGTAACTAACTAGACAGATAAACCACCCCAGTCTACTATTTAACCTGTAACTAACTAGACAGATAAACCTCACCAGTCTACTATTTAACCTGTAACTAACTAGACAGATAAACCACACCAGTCTACTATTTAACCTGTAACTAGACAGATAAACCTCACCAGTCTACTATTTAACCTGTAACTAACTAGACAGATAAACCACACCAGTCTACTATTTAACCTGTAAATAACTAGACAGATAAACCTCACCAGTCTACTATTTAACCTGTAACTAACTAGACAGATAAACCTCACCAGTCTACTATTTAACCTGTAACTAACTAGACAGATAAACCTCACCAGTCTACTATTTAACCTGTAAATAGACAGATAAACCTCACCAGTCTACTATTTAACCTGTAACTAACTAGACAGATAAACCACACCAGTCTACTATTTAACCTGTAACTAACTAGACAGATAAACCTCACCAGTCTACTATTTAACCTGTAACTAACTAGACAGATAAACCACACCAGTCTACTATTTAACCTGTAAATAACTAGACAGATAAACCTCACCAGTCTACTATTTAACCTGTAACTAACTAGACAGATAAACCTCACCAGTCTACTATTTAACCTGTAACTAACTAGACAGATAAACCTCACCAGTCTACTATTTAACCTGTAACTAACTAGACAGATAAACCTCACCAGTCTACTATTTAACCTGTAACTAGACAGATAAACCACCCCAGTCTACTATTTAACCTGTAACTAACTAGACAGATAAACCTCACCAGTCTACTATTTAACCTGTAAATAACTAGACAGATAAACCACACCAGTCTACTATTTAACCTGTAAATAGACAGATAAACCTCACCAGTCTACTATTTAACCTGTAACTAACTAGACAGATAAACCACACCAGGCTACTATTTAACCTGTAACTAACTAGACAGATAAACCTCACCAGTCTACTATTTAACCTGTAACTAACTAGACAGATAAACCACACCAGTCTACTATTTAACCTGTAACTAACTAGACAGATAAACCACACCAGTCTACTATTTAACCTGTAACTAACTAGACAGATAAACCTCACCAGTCTACTATTTAACCTGTAACTAACTAGACAGATAAACCTCACCAGTCTACTATTTAACCTGTAACTAACTAGACAGATAAACCTCACCAGTCTACTATTTAACCTGTAACTAACTAGACAGATAAACCTCACCAGTCTACTATTTAACCTGTAACTAACTAGACAGATAAACCACACCAGTCTACTATTTAACCTGTAAATAACTAGACAGATAAACCTCACCAGTCTACTATTTAACCTGTAACTAACTAGACAGATAAACCTCACCAGTCTACTATTTAACCTGTAACTAACTAGACAGATAAACCTCACCAGTCTACTATTTAACCTGTAACTAACTAGACAGATAAACCTCACCAGTCTACTATTTAACCTGTAACTAACTAGACAGATAAACCTCACCAGTCTACTATTTAACCTGTAACTAGACAGATAAACCACCCCAGTCTACTATTTAACCTGTAACTAACTAGACAGATAAACCTCACCAGTCTACTATTTAACCTGTAACTACACCGTATAGAATGGAGTGGGGGACTGTCAATGTTTTGACCTCTAGATGTTGTGTACCCCTCCCCAAAGCAGCTGGTCAATGTTTTGACCTGTAGAAGTTGTGTACACCTACCCAAAGCAGCTGGTCAATGTTTTGACCTCTAGAAGTTGTGTACACCTACCCAAAGCAGCTGGTCAATGTTTTGACCTCTAGAAGTTGTGTACCCCTCCTCAAAGCAGCTGGTCAATGTTTTGACCTCTAGAAGTTGTGTACACCTCCCCAAAGCAGCTGGTCAATGTTTTGACCTCTAGAAGTTGTGTGCACCTACCCAAAGCAGCTGGTCAGTGTTTTGACCTCTAGAAGTTGTGTACACCTACCCAAAGCAGCTGGTCAATGTTTTGACCTCTAGATATTGTGTACACCTACCCAAAGCAGCTGGTCAATGTTTTGACCTCTAGAAGTTGTGTACACCTACCCAAAGCAGCTGGTCAATGTTTTGACCTCTAGATATTGTGTACACCTACATAAAGCTGGTCGTTGTTTTGACCTCTAGATATTGTGTACACCTACCCAAAGCAGCTGGTCAATGTTTTGATCTCTAGAAGTTGTGTACACCTACCCAAAGCAGCTGGTCAATGTTTTGACCTCTAGAAGTTGTGTACACCTACCCAAAGCAGCTGGTCAATGTTTTGACCTCTAGAAGTTGTGTACACCTCCCCAAAGCAGCTGGTCAATGTTTTGATCTCTAGAAGTTGTATACACCTCCCCAAAGCAGCTGGTCAATGTTTTGATCTCTAGAAGTTGTGTACACCTCCCCAAAGCAGCTGGTCAATGTTTTGATCTCTAGAAGTTGTGTACCCCTCCCCAAAGCAGCTGGTCAATGTTTTGATCTCTAGAAGTTGTGTACACCTCCCCAAAGCAGCTGGTCAATGTTTTGACCTGTAGAAGTTGTGTACACCTACCCAAAGCAGCTGGTCAATGTTTTGACCTCTAGATATTGTGTACACCTACCCAAAGCAGCTGGTCAATGTTTTGACCTCTAGAAGTTGTGTACACCTACCCAAAGCAGCTGGTCAATGTTTTGACCTCTAGATATTGTGTACACCTACATAAAGCTGGTCGTTGTTTTGACCTCTAGATATTGCGTACACCTACCCAAAGCAGCTGGTCAATGTTTTGATCTCTAGAAGTTGTGTACACCTACCCAAAGCAGCTGGTCAATGTTTTGACCTCTAGAAGTTGTGTACACCTACCCAAAGCAGCTGGTCAATGTTTTGACCTCTAGAAGTTGTGTACACCTCCCCAAAGCAGCTGGTCAATGTTTTGATCTCTAGAAGTTGTATACACCTCCCCAAAGCAGCTGGTCAATGTTTTGATCTCTAGAAGTTGTGTACACCTCCCCAAAGCAGCTGGTCAATGTTTTGATCTCTAGAAGTTGTGTACCCCTCCCCAAAGCAGCTGGTCAATGTTTTGATCTCTAGAAGTTGTGTACACCTCCCCAAAGCAGCTGGTCAATGTTTTGACCTGTAGAAGTTGTGTACCCCTCCCCAAAGCAGCTGGTCAATGTTTTGATCTCTAGAAGTTGTGTGCACCTCCCCAAAGCAGCTGGTCAATGTTTTGACCTCTAGAAGTTGTGTGCACCTCCCCAAAGCAGCTGGTCAATGTTTTGATCTCTAGAAGTTGTGTGCACCTCCCCAAAGCAGCTGGTCAATGTTTTGGCCTCTAGAAGTTGTGTACACCTCCCCAAAGCAGCTGGTCAATGTTTTGATCTCTAGAAGTTGTGTGCACCTCCCCAAAGCAGCTGGTCAATGTTTTGATCTCTAGAAGTTGTGTACACCTCCCCAAAGCAGCTGGTCAATGTTTTGATCTCTAGAAGTTGTGTGCACCTACCCAAAGCAGCTGGTCAATGTTTTGATCTCTAGAAGTTGTGTGCACCTCCCCAAAGCAGCTGGTCAATGTTTTGATCTCTAGAAGTTGTGTACACCTCCCCAAAGCAGCTGGTCAATGTTTTGATCTCTAGAAGTTGTGTGCACCTACCCAAAGCAGCTGGTCAATGTTTTGATCTCTAGAAGTTGTGTGCACCTCCCCAAAGCAGCTGGTCAATGTTTTGATCTCTAGAAGTTGTGTACACCTCCCCAAAGCAGCTGGTCAATGGTTTGACCTCTAGAAGTTGTGTGCACCTACCCAAAGCAGCTGGTCAATGTTTTGACCTCTAGAAGTTGTGTACACCTCCCCAAAGCAGCTGGTCAATGGTTTGACCTCTAGAAGTTGTGTGCACCTACCCAAAGCAGCTGGTCAATGTTTTGACCTCTAGAAGTTGTGTACCCCTCCCCAAAGCAGCTGGTCAATGTTTTGACCTCTAGATGCTGTGTACACCTACCCAAAGCAGCTGGTCAATGTTTTGACCTCTAGATGCTGTGTACACCTACCCAAAGCAGCTGGTCAATGTCTAGATGTACGTTTGTTTTTTTGTAACTGTACAGCTTTCTGTTTTATATTGTTAATGTGTCTGAAAAACCCTTTGTATTGCTGCTGTTTTGG
Source organism: Oncorhynchus clarkii lewisi (assembly GCF_045791955.1). NCBI lineage: Eukaryota > Metazoa > Chordata > Actinopteri > Salmoniformes > Salmonidae > Oncorhynchus > Oncorhynchus clarkii. Next base: position 87,051,357 of record NC_092149.1, read on the forward strand.
TCTGTCTTGTAAAAGACATGTTTAATCTCAATAAGACTGACCCCGGTCAAATAATAAAATATAGCATGAATCCTGTACTTACGCCTTCTTCACGTCCTCTGGAGAGGCGCTTCGTGACACTCCCAGAACATCATAATAATCCGTCATGTCTTCTTCACTCACCCCACTGCAACTGTTGACGACAACAACAACAACAACAACAACCTCATCAGAGTAGAATACACTCAAGTGGTTTCTCAAAAGGCATCAAGTGGTCTGGTGAACGAATCTGTTTAGACCCTTTATGGTAACTGTACGACCCATCTCATATAGGGGTGGCGGCAGCGTAGCCTAGTGGTTAGAGTGTAGAGGAGGCTGGTAGCCTAGTGGTTAGGGTGTAGAGGTGGCAGCGTAGCCTTCTGTAGTCCGAATCAATCCATCCAAGACCAGCCGAACCACCCGCTAACGCTGGGGGGGAGGGGCGTTCTGTAGTCTGAATCAATCTATCCAAGACCAGCCGAACCAACCGCTAACGCTGGGGGGGGGGGGGGGGGGGCGTTCTGTAGTCTGAATCAATCTATCCAAGACCAGCCGAACCAACCGCTAACGGTGGGGGGGGGGGGGGGGGGGGTTCTGTGGTCTGAATCAATCTATCCAAGACCAGCCGAACCAACCGCTAACGGTGGGGGGGGGGGGGGCGTTCTGTAGTCTGAATCAATCTATCCAAGACCAGCCGAACCAACCGCTAACGGTGGGGGGGGGGGGGGGGGCGTTCTGTAGTCTGAATCAATCTATCCAAGACCAGCCGAACCAACCGCTAACGGTGGGGGGGGGGGGGGGGGGGGCGTTCTGTAGTCTGAATCAATCTATCCAAGACCAGCCGAACCACCCGCTAACGCTGGGGGGGGGGGGGCGTTCTGTAGTCTGAATCAATCTATCCAAGACCAGCCGAACCAACCACTAACGGTGGGGGGGGGGGGGGGGGGGGCGTTCTGTAGTCTGAATCAATCTATCCAAGACCAGCCGAACCAACCGCTAACGCAGGAGGGGGGGGGGGCGTTCTGTAGTCTGAATCAATCTATCCAAGACCAGCCGAACCAACCGCTAACGGTGTGGGGGGGGGGGGGGGGGCGTTCTGTAGTCTGAATCAATCTATCCAAGACCAGCCGAACCAACCGCTAACGCTGGGGGGGGGGGGGGGGGCGTTCTGTAGTCTGAATCAATCTATCCAAGACCAGCCGAACCAACCGCTAACGGTGGGGGTCTATACGGTAAACTAATTACTGTCCAAGACCAGCCGAACCAACCGCTAACGGTGGGGGGGGGGGGGCGTTCGGTAGTCTGAATCAATCTATCCAAGACCAGCCGAACCAACCGCTAACGGTGGGGGTCTATACGGTAAACTAATTACTGTCCAAGACCAGCCGAACCAACCGCTAACGGTGGGGGTCTATACGGTAAACTAATTACTGTCCAAGACCAGCCGAAACAACCGCTAACGGTGGGGGTCTATACGGTAAACTAATTACTGTCCAAGACCAGCCGAACCAACCGCTAACGGTGGGGGTCTATACGGTAAACTAATTACTCTCCAAGACCAGCCGAACCAACCGCTAACGGTGGGGGTCTATACGGTAAACTAATTACTGTCCAAGACCAGCCGAACCCACCGCTAACGGTGGGGGTCTATACGGTAAACTAATTACTGTCCAAGACCAGCCGAACCCACCGCTAACGATGGGGGTCTATACGGTAAACTAATTACTGTCCAAGACCAGCCGAACCAACCGCTAACGGTGGGGGTCTATACGGTAAACTAATTACTGTCCAAGACCAGCCGAACCAACCGCTAACGGTGGGGGTCTATACGGTAAACTAATTACTGTCCAAGACCAGCCGAACCAACCGCTAACGGTGAGGGTCTATACGATAAACTAATTACTGTCCAAGACCAGCCGAACCAACCGCTAACGGTGGGGGTCTATACGGTAAACTAATTACTGTCCAAGACCAGCCGAACCAACCGCTAACGGTGGGGGTCTATACGGTAAACTAATTACTGTCCAAGACCAGCCGAACCAACCGCTAACGGTGGGGGTCTATACGGTAAACTAATTACTGTCCAAGACCAGCCGAACCAACCGCTAACGGTGGGGGTCTATACGGTAAACTAATTACTGTCCAAGACCAGCCGAACCAACCGCTAACGGTGGGGGTCTATACGGTAAACTAATTACTGTCCAAGACCAGCCGAACCAACCGCTAACGGTGGGGGTCTATACGGTAAACTAATTACTGTCCAAGACCAGCCGAACCAACCGCTAACGGTGGGGGTCTATACGGTAAACTAATTACTGTCCAAGACCAGCCGAACCAACCGCTAACGGTGGGGGTCTATACGGTAAACTAATTACTGTCCAAGACCAGCCGAACCAACCGCTAACAGTGGGGGTCTATACGGTAAACTAATTACTGTCCAAGACCAGCCGAACCAACCGCTAACGGTGGGGGTCTATACGGTAAACTAATTACTGTCCAAGACCAGCCGAACCAACCGCTAACGGTGGGGGTCTATACGGTAAACTAATTACTGTCCAAGACCAGCCGAACCAACCGCTAACGGTGGGGGTCTATACGGTAAACTAATTACTGTCCAAGACCAGCCGAACCAACCGCTAACGGTGGGGGTCTATACGGTAAACTAATTACTGTCCAAGACCAGCCGAACCAACCGCTAACGGTGGGGGTCTATACGGTAAACTAATTACTGTCCAAGACCAGCCGAACCAACCGCTAACGGTGGGGGTCTATACGGTAAACTAATTACTGTCCAAGACCAGCCGAACCAACCGCTAACGGTGGGGGTCTATACGGTAAACTAATTACTGTCCAAGACCAGCCGAACCAACCGCTAACGGTGGGGGTCTATACGGTAAACTAATTACTGTCCAAGACCAGCCGAACCAACCGCTAACGGTGGGGGTCTATACGGTAAACGAATTACTGTCCAAGACCAGCCGAACCAACCGCTAACGGTGGGGGTCTATACGGTAAACTAATTACTGTCCAAGACCAGCCGAACCAACCGCTAACGGTGGGGGTCTATACGGTAAACTAATTACTGTCCAAGACCAGCCGAACCAACCGCTAACGGTGGGGGTCTATACGGTAAACTAATTACTGTCCAAGACCAGCCGAACCAACCGCTAACGGTGGGGGTCTATACGGTAAACTAATTACTGTCCAAGACCAGCCGAACCAACCGCTAACGGTGGGGGTCTATACGGTAAACTAATTACTGTCCAAGACCAGCCGAACCAACCGCTAACGGTGGGGGTCTATACGGTAAACTAATTACTGTCCAAGACCAGCCGAACCAACCGCTAACGGTGGGGGTCTATACGGTAAACTAATTACTGCCCAAGACCAGCCGAACCAACCGCTAACGGTGGGGGTCTATACGGTAAACTAATTACTGTCCAAGACCAGCCAAACCAACCGCTAACGGTGGGGGTCTATACGGTAAACTAATTACTGTTACCGTCCACCGGTATTTCAGCTGATATTTTCAGTTCCTTCTTCACTGTAAGTGTGTGTCCCATTTCATCTCATCTTATGACATACTTAAAAGCTTAAGATATAATAGGATAACTTGTAGTAGGATAACTTATAATAGGATAACATAATAGGATAACTTATGATAGGATAACTTATGATAGGATAACTTGTAATAGGATAACGTGTAATAGGATAACATGTAATAGGATAACTTATTAAAGGATAACTTATAATAGGATATCTTATAATAGGATAACTTATAATAGGATAACTTATAATAGGATAACTTATAATAGGATAACTTATAATAGGATAACTTATAATAGGATAACTTATTATAGGATAACTTATTATAGGATAACTTATTATAGGATAACTTATAATAGGATAACTTATAATAGGATAACTTATAATATGATAACTTATAATAGGATAACTTATAATAGGATAACTTATTATAGGATAACTTATAATAGGATAACTTGTTAAAGGATAACTTATAATAGGATAACTTGTTAAAGGATAACTTATAATAGGATAACTTGCTAAAGGATAACTTATAATAGGATAACTTGCTAAAGGATAACTTATAATAGGATAACTTGTTAAAGGAACAATCTGTGAGCATCATTACTGTTTAATGGCCTTTTCTTTTACATACATTGTTTTGTATTTCCTTAAGAGTTTAGTGGGCCACTAGTCCAGTTGTATTACTGTACTGATACACTGTTTATGTTTATTTTATTCAACCTTTATTTATCTTTTGTCTTCAACTGGTGGGATATGACTCGTGGGCTCATGCATCTACAATGACTAATGATATCATTCAGAGTGGACCGTTATGTAGCCTGTATCAATCCTTCCAGCACCAACAGAACAAACCGCTGACAGCTGGACCTGTGAGGTAAACTAATGACAGTGACCATCCACGGGTATTCCCCCTGAGGTTGGCAATGTGCCTCTGAGTTCTCTGGAAGCCCGACAACAATATTATTTGGTTATTTCCAGCTCCTCCCGAGAGAGAGACCTGACATATGACAGCTGCCACCAACACACACACACACACACACATACATACATACATACATACATACAACACATGCGTCGGGCCGCCGGAGCTAGGGTGTGAGATTTAAACGATATGTTACACTTGCAAATTGGAACGTTTCAGACTAGACAAATGTTTCAATTTTAAGACGTGAACACATCGTAACTAAATATTGCCTCATGTGTTAAGCGTGTAGGGAACCGAACATTATAATGTCGATGTGTATTGTCTGGACCCGAGCTGAAAGAGAAAGACAACTGGTAGGCTACATAACTTGACAGAAAGTCCACACGTAAAATAAATAAGCCTACGCATGAAAGGATAATGAATATGGATAGCCTACTGTACCTTTTTAGGAGTACCAGCAACTGCTTTCGGTGTCTCAATCTCTCTTCTTAATTGAAAATGGGAAATGAATGATTATGGAGAGCTTCGAGACAGGCGAACAGAGGTGGGTCCAACTGTCCACGGAAGAATGATACAGTATTTCAGAATGTCTAAAGGCTCCTATAGTGAATTCGTTGCCCGTATTCCTCTGTGGCCTGGCCCGCACCATAACGCCGCAGTCCCCCTGCCTCGACACCTCTTGGTATATCTCCACATGACCACGTCACAGTCAGCTGAGCGTCGACAGAGAGGAAAATAGAACGTCTAGAACATGCCAGTGTTTTACCACTACACTCCCCGCCCTGTCTGATAGTTGTACTAGGGGGGAAAAATAATATATCGGCATTTAGGCAACTAACCCAACTCAAGGGAACATAACTAAACGTAATCCCATATACCAGAGTGAACTGAATTAGACACAGTACCAAACATTTTAATTTGACACCTATATATACCTCCATGATTTATTATACAAAAAATGCTTCGTGTAAGGATTTAATGGAGCGTAATTCCTACATTTCTTGATTTGGCAGTAATGCTAAAAGTTAACAACAGTTCCAGAGCCATTTCCACACAGGCTGCTGATAGTAGAGAATCCCTCACGGTCCTTCAGTTGTCACTGCTGCCATCTAGTGGCTGGATAAAGAAATAGCAGAAGGACAGACGTTGGTCTGGACATTGTCGTTTGTAACTGTAACAAAGCCCATCTTAGAAGAACATTTATGGAAATATGCAGAGCAGTATCAAAACGCTGCTTAGACATTTCATATTGACATTATTCTAGTCTTCTTCTTCATAGTGAGCATGTATAAAACACTGTGTAAGTAGCCAACATAGTGCACTTTTTTTTAAAGAATCCTTAAATTAAACATCTATGTCACTTTTCCATCTGAATCTGTGTGTGGAGTGACATTTTAGAGTTCATAGTGGTACTAACATCTCTGGGTGTGACTTAAACTGTATACCTTCTAGGCCTGTTCTACTCTAGCAGACATAAAGCCTGTTCTAGTCTAGCAGACATCAACCCTGTTCTAGTCTAGCAGACATCAAACCTGTTCTAGTCTAGTAGACATCAAACCTGTTCTAGTCTAGTAGACATCCAACCTGTTCTAGTCTAGCAGACATCAAACCTGTTCTAGTCTAGTAGACATCAAACCTGTTCTAGTCTAGCAGACATAAAGCCTGTTCTAGTCTAGTATACATCAAACCTGTTCTAGTCTAGTAGACATCAAACCTGTTCTAGTCTAGCAGACATCAAACCTGTTCTAGTCTAGTAGACATCAAACCTGTTCTAGTCTAGTAGACATGAAGCCTGTTCTAGTCTAGTAGACATCAACCCTGTTCTAGTCTAGCAGACATCAAACCTGTTCTAGTCTAGTAGACATCAAACCTGTTCTAGTCTAGTAGACATCAAACCTGTTCTAGTCTAGTAGACATCAAACCTGTTCTAGTCTAGTAGACATGAAGCCTGTTCTAGTCTAGTAGACATCAAACCTGTTCTAGTCTAGTAGACATCAAACCTGTTCTAGTCTAGCAGACATGAAGCCTTTTCTACTCTAGCAGACATAAAGCCTGTTCTAGTCTAGTAGACATCAAACCTGTTCTAGTCTAGCAGACATGAAGCCTGTTCTACTCTAGCCGACATAAAGCCTGTTCTACTCTAGCAGACATGAAGCCTGTTCTACTCTAGCAGACATCAAACCTGTTCTACTCTAGCCGACATAAAGCCTGTTCTACTCTAGCAGACATGAAGCCTGTTCTACTCTAGCAGACATCAAACCTGTTCTACTCTAGCCGACATAAAGCCTGTTCTACTCTAGCAGACATGAAGCCTGTTCTACTCTAGCAGACATCAAACCTGTTCTACTCTAGCAGACATAAAGCCTGTTCTACTCTAGCAGACATCAAACCTGTTCTAGTCTAGTGGACATGAAGCCTGTTCTACTCTAGCAGACATCAAACCTGTTCTAGTCTAGCAGACATGAAGCCTGTTCTACTCTAGCAGACATCAAACCTGTTCTACTCTAGCAGACATCAAACCTGTTCTAGTCTAGTGGACATCAAACCTGTTCTACTCTAGCAGACATAAAACCTGTTCTACTCTAGCAGACATCAAACCTGTTCTAGTCTAGTGGACATCAAACCTGTTCTACTCTAGCAGACATCAACCCTGTTCTAGTCTAGTGGACATCAAACCTGTTCTACTCTAGCAGACATAAAACAATGTTATTTGAAGCTGCAGCCTGCCCTTTTCAAAGATTTAGTTCTTACGGGCTGCTTATTTGAAAGTCAATCATAGTCATCGTTGAGACTAAAAATAACCACGTACAGTTACAGATGAGTTGGTTTATGATGCGTTTATTGAGAACCCTGACACAACATGACTAGGTGTAACAGAGACCGTTACCACGGCAGTGGGGAATGTGTTGCTGTCACGTTAAGTGTAGGACTCCAACAGTGTTGGAATGTAGGGCGGCAAACACCTAGTTTGTTTAACCCTTTAATATTCCTCTCCCTCCTCATCCTCTTCTCCCACGCTGTCAGTGCCCACCTCTTCATAGTCCTTCTCCAGGGCTGCCATGTCTTCTCTGGCCTCAGAGAACTCTCCCTCCTCCATGCCCTCACCAACGTACCAGTGCACGAAGGCTCTCTTGGCATACATCAAGTCGAACTTGTGGTCCAGACGGGCCCAGGCCTCAGCGATGGCTGTGGTGTTACTCAGCATGCACACAGCCCTCTGGACCTTGGCCAGGTCTCCTCCAGGAACTGCTGTTGGGGGCTGGTAGTTGATGCCCACTTTGAACCCAGTGGGACACCAGTCCACAAACTGGATGGTACGTTTGGTCTTGATGGCAGCGATGGCAGAGTTGACATCTTTGGGAACAACGTCACCACGGTACAAGAGACAGCAGGCCATGTATTTGCCGTGACGAGGGTCACACTTCACCATCTGATTGGCTGGCTCGAAGCAGGCATTGGTGATGTCAGCGACTGACAGCTGCTCGTGATAGGCCTTCTCAGCGGAGATGACTGGGGCATAGGTGGCCAGAGGGAAGTGGATACGGGGGTAGGGCACCAAGTTGGTCTGGAACTCTGTCAGATCAACATTCAGGGCTCCATCGAATCGCAGGGAGGCAGTGATGGAGGAGACGATCTGACCAATGAGCCTGTTGAGGTTGGTGTACGAGGGACGCTCAATATCGAGGTTCCTGCGGCAGATGTCATAGATGGCCTCATTGTCCACCATGAAGGCACAGTCAGAGTGTTCCAGGGTGGTGTGAGTGGTCAGGATGGAGTTGTAGGGCTCCACCACAGCCGTGGACACCTGGGGAGCTGGGTAAACGGCGAACTCAAGCTTAGACTTCTTTCCGTAGTCCACAGACAGACGTTCCATCAGCAGGGAGGTGAAACCAGAACCGGTGCCTCCTCCGAAGCTGTGGAAGATGAGGAACCCCTGGAGACCTGTACACTGGTCAGCCTGAATGGAGAAATGGTACAATAACATTCACGACATATGATGTTACGCCAGTAAGAATACAATGGAGAACCTGTTTGCCCAGTTTTACCCAGAAACATAAAAGGTTTTTGGCTCGTCCTTTTAGAAGATCCCTTTCATGGTTCCAGGTAGAACCTTATTACCCTACACATAACCTTTAAAACCCATCTAGAACCCTGTCCCTTAAGCAGAACCATAGGTAGAACTCTATGTTATCAAGAATAACTCACCAGTTTGCGTGTCCTGTCCAGAACCAGGTCAATGATCTCCTTGCCGATGGTGTAGTGACCGCGGGCGTAGTTGTTGGCAGCATCCTCCTTACCAGTGATCAGCTGCTCAGGGTGGAACAGCTGGCGATAGGTACCTGTCCTCACCTCATCTAAAAGACAAAAGGTAAATTCCAAATGTCAGGATATTGCAAATATGAGAATATCCAAGTATCCGGAATATTCGTAAATCCTAATATCTGAATATTCGGAAATCCTGATATCTGAATATTCGTAAATCCTGATATCTGAATATTCGGAAATCCTAATATCTGAATATTCGGAAATCCGAATATCTGAATGTTTGGGATATCCGAATATCTTGAATATTCGGAAATCCTGATATCTGAATATTCGGAAATCCTGATATCTGAATATTCGGAAATCCTAATATCTGAATATTCGGAAATCCTAATATCTGAATATTCGGAAATCCTAATATCTGAATATTCAGAAATCCTAATATCTGAATGTTCGGAAATCCTAATATCTGAATATTCGGAAATCCTAATATCTGAATATTCGGAAATCCTAATATCTGAATGTTTGGAATATCCGAATATTCAGAATATCTTTGGACAGAATAATCAAAACAGCACATTCAAAGATGAGCTTTCTCTAGTTTGTCTCATCTTACCGATGACAGTGGGCTCCAGGTCAACGAAGATGGCTCGGGGGACATGCTTTCCGGCTCCGGTCTCACTGAAGAAGGTGTTGAAGGAGTCGTCTCCACCTCCACAAGTCTTGTCACTGGGCATCTGTCCGTCCGGCTGGATCCCATGCTCCAGGCAGTACAGCTCCCAACAGGCATTACCCATCTGGACTCCGGCTTGGCCCACATGCATGGAAATACACTCACGCTGAAAGAGAGGAGGTACAAGAGATCAACCACATGGAAACTTGAATCAAATCAGGTGTATACACATTTAAGACAGTGAAGTTGGAGTGTTGAAGGAGTGAATTGATAAAAATAAAGTTTTGAAAGCCATTTCAGACAGTCTCGATTGTAATTGTATCGCTGCAAAAAGCAATCATCAATATATTACTGTAAGGTCCATATTGAAAGTGAAAGTGAAATCTAAAGAATAAATAAACACAGGAGGGATACGGGCACCCATTAAGCAAAATGACATTTAAGCAAAGTCATTGGCTACACTAGGCTATCCCGGTTGGATTCGGCTAAAAAGTGTGACCGCCATCTTGAGTATATGGCGTCCGTTTGGTAGCCATTAACAGAGACTAAATCCACCATGGCTCATTGGCCTAAAGATGACAGTGAAAAAAATTAATGTTTTTTTTTTTCATTTTAATAGAAAATGCCGAAAATAAGGTCTGAGGTTAACACAGGCTTAGGAGATGTTTTACATTTTGTTCTATGAGAATAATAATCACTTTTTTAAAGATTTATGTCATTAAAAAAAGCACATAAAGGCTTTATAATTCATAAAGGTTTTAATAACTGACTGGTATTATCTCATAGAACAAAACGTACCAGATCTCCTAAGCCTGTGTTAACCTCAGACTTTATTTTTGGCGTCTATTCCAAAACCCCATTCTTTCCCCCATTTATTTCCCCCATAGGAATGTCCAACGCCATTTTTTCAAATCCTCTATCTGCCATTTTGACGAGTTACCGTTTTTTTTAATGACACTGTCTCTTTAAGAGCAGAGGACCAGAAGAGAATAAGGTGTGCCTTGTTACTGTGGGCCACTCCCCTTACTCCTCCCACTACTCCTCCTCTCTTCCCTCTGTCCGGTCCAGCTGCACACCCATTGCAGTGTTTCAGCCAGAGATATCTCTCACAAGATCCTAACAGAGAAAATGGCTACCATCCCAGACTGCTCCTCCCTGTTCTCCTTTGTACTCATTCCATCCTTCTCTCACAATTGCAGAAACATCATAAAAACATGTTAAAAAAGAATAATAATCTACAGAAAAATAACGTTTCTATCCTAAGCTATTTGAGGTTTTCTATCTAAACAGTGAATAGTCTATGATCAAGTAGAACAATGACTAATTACAGAGACAGTTAAACACTAAAATATTACTCACATTTGATGTATGGCTATCATTCTGTCAGATTTATTTTGCATAATATCTTTTTTTTTAACCTAAATTTACAATAAATCACATTTATCCCTTATCAGTAGTAAACATAATATCTGAAATCTATATATATAAAAAAAAATAAAAGAGGAAATGCAGAGAATCATATGATCTTTATGTAACAGAATAACAGATTTCCCTTCAGAAAGAAAGAATCTATGTCAGCTGTCAGCACTCACCATTTTGTCTAGTTTTCTTTTCCTTCACAGGCTGACGTCGAGGATTCAGAAGAGAAGGCAGAACTGTCGGAGAAAGGAAGAGGTGGGGTTTTTATATGCCTGGAAAGCAGACAGACAGGCAGTAAGCTACAGCAGAGTCTGGTTGGCGGGAGACACTGTTGGTATGAAAAGAAACAAGTCCCTCCTCCTTCACACAGACAGAGGCTGACCGGGTTCACTTTCTCTATGCAGAGAAGAATGATGGGTATTGAGCTGGGAGACAGTCGGCTTCCTGGCAGGGAAGACTAATGTGTGTTGAACTATGAGATAGCACTTCCTGGACTGAGATAGTTGCTTAGAAATATCTGGTAAAAAATAAATATATATATATATACACATATCGTATGTGTGTGGATGTTTTCACACCACTCAAATCCTTTTTTTGTAATTTGACACTGTGGCACGTTTACGGGAGGTACTACATAGGGTGGGGTCTGTGAAGATTTCGACACAGCCTGCCTGTCAAACACAGTTTGCATTGACTGTTTCAACAGCCGAAAAATACAGTCCACGTTAAACTGAATAACAGTTCTCTTTCTCAAAATTGCCAAAATAAATTGTATAGCAGAGAGGGTTTTAGAAAAGCATATTTTTATGTAAACAAGAAGATGCTGGTGGCTTCCTGATATGATAACCAAATCATAACCAAATTAATTTTTTTGTGGTTATAACCCTCAAAATGGTAATAGTCAGGGATCGGTTTAATTTATTGAAGATAAATCTTTTTTGTTGTTGACAGATAACAATTGGTCTATTGTTCTGTCATAGCTGAGGCTGTGATAGAACGGGGTGATACAGACAACACTAGTCACTCCCTGCTCTAGCTGTCATGAAGTCAGAGACAGCTGGATGGTATGGAGAGGCTACACAAGGGGGAGGGGTGATGGGGAGAGGAGGGGTGAGGGGAGAGAGGAGAGGAGAGGGTGGTGTAGGGGAGAGGAGAGAGGAGAGGGTGGTGGATGGGAGAGGGGAGAAGAGGAGAGGGTGGTGTAGGGGAGGGGGGAGGGGAGAGGAGAGGGAGGGGAGAGGAGAGGAGAGAGGGTGGTATAGGGGAGAGGGGAGGAGAGGAGAGGGTGGTGTAGGTGAGCGGAGAGGAGAGGAAGGGGAGAGGAGAGGAGAGAGGAGAGAGGAGAGGGTGGTGTAGGGGAGAGGGGAGAGAGATGGAGGAGAGGAGAGGAGAGGAGAGGAGAGGAGAGGAGAGGAGAGGAGAGGAGAGGAGAGGAGAGGAGAGGAGAGGAGAGGATGTAAGGATGGTTGGATGGTTGGATGGTTGGTTGGACGGATGTAAGGATGGATGGTTGGATGGATGGATGGATGGATGGATGTAAGGATGGATGTAAGGATGGTTGGATGGTTGGATGGTTGGTTGGACGGATGTAAGGATGGATGGTTGGATGGATGGATGGATGGATGTAAGGATGGATGTAAGGATGTAAGGATGGATGGTTGGATGGTTGGTTGGACAGATGTAAGGATGGATGTAAGGATGGATGGTTGGTTGGATGGATGTAAGGATGGATGGTTGGATGGATGTAAGGATGGATGTAAGGATGGATGGCTGGACGGATGTAAGGATGGATGCTTGGATGGATGTAAGGATGGATGGCTGGATGTATGTAAGGATGGATGTAAGGATGGATGCTTGGATGGATGTAAGGATGGATGGCTGGATGTATGTAAGGATGGATGTAAGGATGGATGTAAGGATGGATGTGAGGATGGATGGCTGGACGTATGTAAGGATGGATGTAAGGGTGGATGGTTGATTGTAAGGATGGATGGTTGGATGGATGGATGTAAGGATGGATGTAAGGATGGACGTAAGGATGGATGGTTGGATGGTTGGATGGTTGGTTGGACGGATGTAAGGATGGATGGTTGGATGGATGTAAGGATGGATGTAACGATGGATGGCTGGATGGATGGATGGATGTAATGATGGATGGTTGGATGGATGTAAGGATGGATGGTTGGATGGATGTAAGGATGGATGTAACGATGGATGGCTGGATGGATGGTTGGTTGGATGGATGTAATGATGGATGGTTGGATGGATGTAAGGATGGATGGTTGGATGGATGTAAGGATGGATGTAACGATGGATGGTTGGATGGATGATGGGATGGCGAGACAGCCTACAGGGAGGAACTACACTCTAACCACTAGGCTACCTGCCACCTCTACACTCTAACCACTATGGTACCTGCCACCTCTACACTCTAACCACTAGGCTACCTGCCACCTCTACACTCTAACCCCTAGGTCACCTTGTAATCACTGGTCACTTTATTAATGGAATACTAGTCACTTTGCTTTACTCATCTCATATGTATATACTGTATTCTATTCTACTGTGTTTTAGTCAATGCCACTCCGACATTTCTCAATCTATTATTTATATTTTTCTTAATTAAATTATTGAGTGTTGTAGTGAACTGTTAGATACAACTGCACTGTTGGAGCTAGGAACACAAGCATTTTGCTACATCAAGGATGGATGGATGTAGGATGTAAGGATGGATGTAGGATGTTGCTGATGGATGTAGGATGTAAGGATGGATGTAGATGATGGATGTAGGATGTAGCTGATGGATGTAGGATGTAGCTGATGGATTTAGGATGGAGGTGATGGATGTAGGATTTAGATGATGGATGTAGGACGTAGTTGATGGATGTAGGATGTAAGAATGGATGTAGGATGGAGATGATGAATGTAGGATGTAGCTGATGGATGTAGGATGTAGATGATGGATGTAGGATGTAGCTGATGGATGTAGGATGGAGATGAGGATGTAGGATGTAGATGATGGATGTAGATGATGGATGTAGATGGTGGATGTAGGATGTAGATGATGGATGTAGATGATGGATGTAGATGGTGGATGTAGGATGTAGATGGTGGATGTAGATGGTGGATGTAGGATGTAGATGATGGATGTAGATGGTGGATGTAGATGATGGATGTAGATGATGGATGTAGATGATGGATGTAGATGATGGATGTAGATGGTGGATGTAGGATGTAGATGATGGATGTAGATGATGGATGTAGATGATGGATGTAGATAGTGGATGTAGATGGTGGATGTAGGATGTAGATGATGGATGTAGATAGTGGATGTAGGATGTAGATGATGGATGTAGCTGATGGATGTAGATGGTGGATGTAGATAATGGATGTAGGATGTAGATGATGGATGTAGATGATGGATGTAGATGATGGATGTAGATGATGGATGTAGGTTATGGATGTAGATGGTGGATGTAGATGGTGGATGTAGATGATGGATGTAGATGATGGATGTAGATGATGGATGTAGATGGTGGATGTAGGATGTAGATGATGGATGTAGATGATGGATGTAGATGGTGGATGTAGGATGCAGATGATGGATGTAGATGATGGATGTAGATGGTGGATGTAGATAATGGATGTAGGATGTAGATGATGGATGTAGAAGATGGATGTAGATGATGGATGTAGATGATGGATGTAGGATGTAGATGGTGGATGTAGGTGGTGGATGTAGATGATGGATGTAGATGATGGATGTAGATTGTGGATGTAGATGATGGATGTAGATGGTGGATGTAGATGGTGGATGTAGATGGTGGATGTAGATGATGGATGTAGATTGTGGATGTAGGATGTAGATGATGGATGTAGGTGGTGGATGTAGATGATGGATGTAGATGATGGATGTAGATTGTGGATGTAGGATGTAGATGATGGATGTAGATGATGGATGTAGATGATGGATGTAGATTGTGGATGTAGATGATGGATGTAGATTGTGGATGTAGATGATGGATGTAGGATGTAGATGATGGATGTAGATGATGGATGTAGATTGTGGATGTAGGTGATGGATGTAGATTGTGGATGTAGGATGTAGATGATGGATGTAGATGATGGATGTAGATGATGGATGTAGATGATGGATGTAGATGATGGATGTAGATTGTGGATGTAGGATGTAGATGATGGATGTAGATGATGGATGTAGGATGTAGATGATGGATGTAGATGACGGATGTAGACGATGGATGTAGATTGTGGATGTAGGATGTAGATGATGGATGTAGATGATGGATGTAGATGATGGATGTAGATTGTGGATGTAGATGATGGATGTAGATGGTGGATGTAGATGATGGATGTAGATGGTGGATGTAGATGATGGATGTAGGTGGTGGATGTAGATGATGGATGTAGGATGTAGATGATGGATGTAGATGATGGATGTAGATGATGGATGTAGATGGTGGATGTAGATGGTGGATGTAGATGGTGATGTAGGATGTAGTTGATGGATGTAGGATGTAGTTGATGGATGTAGGATGTAGATGATGAATGTAGAGCAGTTCTGCATGGAAGAGTGGGCCAAAATGTGACTTGAGAGACTCATCAACAACTACAGGAAGTGTTTGGTTGGAGTGGCACAACCAGTTATTGAGTGTCAGGATGGATGTAGATGATGGATGTAGATGGTGGATGTAGGATGCAGATGATGGATGTAGATGATGGATGTAGATGGTGGATGTAGATAATGGATGTAGGATGTAGATGATGGATGTAGAAGATGGATGTAGATGATGGATGTAGATAATGGATGTAGGATGTAGATGGTGGATGTAGGTGGTGGATGTAGATAATGGATGTAGGATGTAGATGATGGATGTAGATGATGGATGTAGATTGTGGATGTAGGATGTAGATGATGGATGTAGATGATGGATGTAGATTGTGGATGTAGATGACGGATGTAGATTGTGGATGTAGATGATGGATGTAGATGGTGGATGTAGATGGTGGATGTAGATGATGGATGTAGATTGTGGATGTAGATTGTGGATGTAGGATGTAGATGATGGATGTAGATGATGGATGTAGATTGTGGATGTAGATGATGGATGTAGATTGTGGATGTAGATGATGGATGTAGGATGTAGATGATGGATGTAGATGATGGATGTAGATTGTGGATGTAGGATGTAGATGATGGATGTAGATGATGGATGTAGATTGTGGATGTAGATGATGGATGTAGATTGTGGATGTTGATGATGGATGTAGGATGTAGATGATGGATGTAGATGATGGATGTAGATTGTGGATGTAGGATGTAGATGATGGATGTAGATGATGGATGTAGATGATGGATGTAGATTGTGGATGTAGGATGTAGATGATGGATGTAGATGATGGATGTAGGATGTAGATGATGGATGTAGATGATGGATGTAGATGATGGATGTAGATTGTGGATGTAGGATGTAGATGATGGATGTAGATGATGGATGTAGATGATGGATGTAGATGATGGATGTAGATGATGGATGTAGATGATGGATGTAGATTGTGGATGTAGGATGTAGATGATGGATGTAGATGATGGATGTAGGTGGTGGATGTAGGATGTAGATGATGGATGTAGATGATGGATGTAGATGATGGATGTAGATGGTGGATGTAGATGGTGGATGTAGATGGTGATGTAGGATGTAGTTGATGGATGTAGGATGTAGTTGATGGATGTAGGATGTAGATGATGAATGTAGAGCAGTTCTGCATGGAAGAGTGGGCCAAAATGTGACTTGAGAGACTCATCAACAACTACAGGAAGTGTTTGGTTGGAGTGGCACAACCAGTTATTGAGTGTCAGGGGGCAATTACTTTTCACACACGGGCATTGGGTGTTGCATAACTTTGTTTATGAACTAAATGTAATTGTTGTGTTATTTGTTCACTCAGTTTCCCATGATCTAATATTAGGTATTGGATAATACGGGATCGGTATCCCCAAAGCGGGACGGTTGAGCTAACGTGATTAGCACAACGTTGTAAGTGACATGAACATTTCCCAGGACATAGACATGTATTATATTAAAACAGAAAGCTTAAACTTTTGTTAATTAACAGTAGCTATTACAGTGAAAAAATAACATGCTATTGTTTGAGGAGAGTGTACAATAACACTTTTATCACGGCAACTGGTTTGATACATTCACCTCTGAAGGTAAATAATGTACCTACATTCAGTAATCTGGCTCTGATTTGTGATTCTGAGGGTCCCAGAGATCAAATGTAGCATAGTTTTGTTTGATCAAATTAATATTTATATTCAAATGTAGGAACTGGGTTCTACAGTTTGAACCCCTGCTGTGTCTGGTCATCCCATCTAGATTAGTGTATTAGTTAGGTTAGCGTATTTTCTGAAGGGAAGCTAATTATCCACAATTTAGGACATTCCTGGAAGTGTGTAAACTTACATTTTTCATTACCATATCATTTTTAGATGTTCTCTATAGTTATGTACTTGAAAATGTATCAATTGACCAATTCAGCACATTTGTGCAGATTTGAGACAACATTTTGAACAGTAATGCAATGGTTAATTGGATCAGTGTAAAACTTTGGACATACGCTACTGCCATCTAGTGGCCAAAATGTATATCGCGCCTAGACTACTTAATGATATAATGGCCTTTCTCTTTAATTTGAAAGTTGATAGAAAACAAAAAAAGGAAAATAAATGTTTTTTTTTCTTTGTATTATCTTTTACCAGATCTATATTGTTATATTCTCCTACATCAATTTCACATTTCCACAACCTTCAAAGTGTTTCCTCTCAAATGGCATCACGAATATGTATATCCTTGCTTCTGGTCCTGAGCTACAGGCAGTTAGATTTGGGTATGTCATTTTAGGCTAAAATTGGAGAAAAAAATTGTCCGATCCTTAAGACGTTTTACTGAATGACAACAGAGGCAAAATGGAATTTCATTAAATACTTTGGGGTAGGCCTCGTCTCCGAGGAAGGAGCTGCTAGAGCTGGAGCTGCTAGGTCTGTAACTCATGGAGCTGCTAGAAGGTCTGTAACTCATGGAGCTGCTAGAAGGTCTGGAACTCATGGAGCTGCTAGAAGGTCTGTAACTCATGGAGCTGCTAGAAGGTCTATAACTCATGGAGCTGCTAGGTCTGTAACTCATGGAGCTGCTAGAAGGTCTGTAACTCATGGAGCTGCTAGAAGGTCTGTAACTCATGGAGCTGCTAGAAGGTCCGTAACTCATGGAACTGGTAGAAGGTCTGTAACTCATGGAGCTGCTAGAAGGTCTGTAACTCATGGAGCTGCTAGAAGGTCTATAACTCATGGAGCTGCTAGGTCTGTAACTCATGGAGCTGCTAGAAGGTCTGTAACTCATGGAGCTGCTAGAAGGTCCGTAACTCATGGAACTGCTAGAAGGTCCGTAACTCATGGAACTGCTAGAAGGTCTGTAACTCATGGAGCTGCTAGAAGGTCCGTAACTCATGGAGCTGCTAGAAGGTCTGTAACTCATGGAGCTGCTAGAAGGTCTGTAACTCATGGAGCTGCTAGAAGGTCTGTAACTCATGGAGCTGCTAGAAGGTCCGTAACTCATGGAGCTGCTAGAAGGTCCGTAACTCATGGAGCTGCTAGAAGGTCCGTAACTCATGGAACTGGTAGAAGGTTCGTAACTTATTGGTTTGAGACCCAAAAAAATATATACTAAATGGCATTGTTTATTGCTCTTCATTGAAAAAAATATTATATGACAAAATTCTATAAAAATATATCTACAAAAAAAAAAGCATTTTAAAAAGTAAATTGCAGACCAACTGCAGTACCCACAGGTTGAAAACCACTGGGTTGGTGTTAGGCACATAGGCATTCTATACACCACTGATGAGAAAGAAGCCAGAATTAAATGATACAGGACAGGTGTCAGTTATAGCGATTGTCCCATTATGGTGTGTGATTTGCCATTTAGGTTATGTATTTTGTATTTATTGATGATTTTCCACCACCTGCTGTGATGCAGTCTTGAACCAAAACTTTGAAGACAATGCTCTGATCATTTATTTAACCAGGCAAGTCAGTTAGGAACAAATTCTTATTTTCAATGACGGCCTAGGTGCTGCCTGTTCAGGGGCAGAATGACAGATTTGTACCTTGTCAGCTCGGGATATGAACTTGCAACCTTTCGGTTACTAGTCCAACGCTCTAACCACTAGGCTACCCGTACACACCATAAGCATCCCCACCCAGCTGACTACTAGATGGAAGCCTTTAATGGCGATATCTATGCTAAAACAGGTTCATTCCAAGCAGAGATCTCTAGAAATCTCTATGGCGTCAGTCCTTGTACATTTCCCACAAGTACGCTCCTAATTCTCTCTCCCACCCCTCCTGGAGGACTTGAGCCCTGGGACCTACCTACCTGATGACTCCATGCTGTCCCCAGTCCTGAGCCCTAGGACCATGCTTCAGGACTACCTGGCCTGATGACTCCTTGCTGTACCCAGTCTTGGGACCATGCCTCAGGACTACCTGGCATGGTGACTCCTTGCTGTCCCCAGTCCACCTGGTCGTGCTGCTGCTCCAGTTTCATCTGTTCTGCCTGCTGCTTTGGAACCCTGACCTGTTCACCGGACGTGCTACCCGTCTCAGACCTGCTGTTCAACTCCAGAGACAGGAGTGGTAGAGACACTCCGAATGATCGGCTATGAAAAACCAACTGAGTTACTTCGGAGGTGCTGACCCTCTACAACCACAGATTACTATCTGACCCTGCTGGTCATCTACGAACATCTTGGCCACATTGTTATAATCTCCACCCAGCACAGCCAGAAGAGGACTGGCCACCCCTCATAGCCTGGTTCCTCTCGCGAGGTTCCTGCTTTTCTAGGGAGTTTTCCTAGCCCCATGCTTCTACATCTGCATTGCTTGCCGTTTTAGGCTGGGTTTCTGTATAAGCACTTTATAAAGACATTTGGTTACTGTGCCACCTCCTGATTGCAGATGAGAACACTAGAGCTGCAACATGTCCCTGTGTATGTGATGTTTGCTAGGTGGAAATGGCCAGAGCAAATAGCCCAGTCAAATATCAGTGAGTACAGGATGGAGGCAGAGTACCACCTTCGCTGCTAGAGAGGCTCCCACCCAAGGGGGATTCAGCTCAATATAGTTGCAATCAGCATTCATGTAGAAGTTCAGCAGAAATGTTGGGTTGAATCACTACCAAATATCCATAGATTCCCCCCCCCAAAAAAAAATCAAGTTTAATGAGTCACTCAGAGGATAAAATATGATTGTGATTTTTTACCTGTGCCACTTCAGTAGGTTACAACAGCGTTAATATTGACAGCAGTAGGTGGTGGCCTCTGCAAAAAGCCCCACAGATTCTCCTCCCCCCCAAAAAAAACCCAAACTCATTTGACATTCTATTTTCCATCTAGACAGGAGACATGACGTTTATGGAGTTGGTTTATGGTGCGTTTATTGAGAACCCTGACACAACATGACTAGGTGTAACAGACTGTTACCACGGCAGTGGGGAATGTGTTGCTGTCACGTTAAGTGTAGGACTCCAACAGTGTTGGAATGTAGGGCGGCAAACACCTAGTTTGTTTAACCCTTTAATATTCCTCTCCCTCCTCATCCTCTTCTCCCACGCTGTCAGTGCCCACCTCTTCATAGTCCTTCTCCAGGGCTGCCATGTCCTCTCTGGCCTCAGAGAACTCTCCCTCCTCCATGCCCTCACCAACGTACCAGTGCACAAAGGCTCTCTTGGCATACATCAAGTCGAACTTGTGGTCCAGACGGGCCCAGGCCTCAGCGATGGCTGTGGTGTTACTCAGCATGCACACAGCCCTCTGGACCTTGGCCAGGTCTCCTCCAGGAACCACCGTAGGGGGCTGGTAGTTGATACCCACCTTGAAGCCAGTGGGACACCAGTCCACAAACTGGATACTCCTCTTGGTTTTGATGGCAGCGATGGCAGAGTTGACATCTTTGGGAACAACGTCACCACGGTACAGGAGACAGCAGGCCATGTATTTGCCGTGACGAGGGTCACACTTCACCATCTGATTGGCCGGCTCGAAGCAGGCGTTGGTGATGTCAGCGACTGACAGCTGCTCGTGATAGGCCTTCTCAGCGGAGATGACTGGGGCATAGGTGGCCAGAGGGAAGTGGATACGGGGGTAGGGCACCAAGTTGGTCTGGAACTCTGTCAGATCAACATTCAGGGCTCCATCGAAACGCAGGGAGGCAGTGATGGAGGAGACGATCTGACCAATGAGCCTGTTGAGGTTGGTGTACGAGGGACGCTCAATATCGAGGTTCCTACGGCAGATGTCATAGATGGCCTCATTGTCCACCATGAAGGCACAGTCAGAGTGTTCCAGGGTGGTGTGAGTGGTCAGGATGGAGTTGTAGGGCTCCACCACAGCCGTGGACACCTGGGGAGCTGGGTAAACGGCGAACTCAAGTTTAGACTTCTTTCCGTAGTCCACAGACAGACGTTCCATCAGCAGGGAGGTGAAACCAGAACCGGTGCCTCCTCCGAAGCTGTGGAAGATGAGGAACCCCTGGAGACCTGTACACTGGTCAGCCTGAATGGAGAAATGGTACAATAACATTCACGACATATGATGTTACGCCAGTAAGAATACAATAGAGAACCTGTTTGCCCAGTTTACCCAGAAAACAAAGTTTTTTTTTTTGCTTGTTCCTGTGAAATAACCCTTTATCTTCTAGGTAGGACCACCCCAAAAAAAAACACCTTTTAGATAACCTTCTTCCATAGAAGAACCTTGAAGGAAAAAGGTTCCCTGTAGAAACCTAACTAGAACCCCATTTCAGAATGATGACTCACCAGTTTGCGTGTCCTGTCCAGCACGATGTCAATGATCTCCTTGCCGATGGTGTAGTGACCGCGGGCGTAGTTGTTGGCAGCATCCTCCTTACCAGTGATCAGCTGCTCAGGGTGGAACAGCTGGCGATAGATACCAGTCCTCACCTCATCTGAAAGACAAAAGGTAGAGTCAGAATATCTTCAGACAGAATATTAAAATCAACTCAGTTAAAAGATTATGAACCAATAGACTTCCTGTAGGATGTCTCATCTTACCGATGACAGTGGGCTCCAGGTCAACGAAGATGGCTCGGGGGACATGCTTTCCGGCTCCGGTCTCACTGAAGAAGGTGTTGAAGGAGTCGTCTCCACCGCCACGAGTCTTGTCACTGGGCATCTGTCCGTCCGGCTGGATCCCATGCTCCAGGCAGTACAGCTCCCAACAGGCATTACCCATCTGGACTCCGGCTTGGCCCACATGCATGGAAATACACTCACGCTGAAAGAGAGGAGGTACAAGAGATCAACCACATGGAAACTTGAATCAAATCATGCCTAGGCAAATGTTCAAATGTTCAGGTTTAAAGCCGTTTCATAGAATAAAGAGTAAACTAACATGATAGTTTAAAAAAAACTCCTACTAAAAGACAACCTTGCTTGCTCCATTTCCCTTTTGTCTATCTAGTATCTATCTATTACAGTAATATAATGCCCTAACGTAACTTTGTGAATTTAAGCATCTAGAGTTGGTAATAAAAAATACAAAAAATCTCCTAAACCAGTGTTAAAACACCAAACATAAGGTCTGAGGTTATTCCAAAACCCCATTCGTTCCCCCTTAGGGGAGGTTGAACGAAGCAGAAGGATCTCGTTTACATTTTAGGACTTCCAAGCTGGCGAGCGCGGTGTAGGCCGTCAATGTAGATAAGCATGTATTCTTAACTGACTTACCTAGTTAAATACATTTGATTTTATTCAAAGTCATTGGCTCTATCCAAGAGGATCAAAAACACAACGTATCAAGGGTCAATTGTGACTGACTGATCTACAAATAATAGTCTCTATTTATGATGAAAGTTAATTTGTAGATCAGTCAGCCATCGTTTTGATGCTCTCAAACACATTGGCTAGGCTATCCTCTTGGTCACCATCTTTGGTATACGACACTCATACTGTAAGTTATCTTGCAAATCCTGCCATTAGAGGCGTTTTTTTAATGACCCTGTATCTTTAAGAGCAGAGGAGCAGAGACGAAAAGGTGTGCCTTGTTCCTGTGCGCCACCCCCTACTCTCCTTTTCTCCCTCCAACCAGCTGCGCACCAACTGCAGTGGAACAGCGACAGATCTCACAGAAAATGGCTACCATCCTAAACCGCTTCTTTTCTTAGCGTC
Source organism: Oncorhynchus clarkii lewisi (assembly GCF_045791955.1). Taxonomy (NCBI): domain Eukaryota; kingdom Metazoa; phylum Chordata; class Actinopteri; order Salmoniformes; family Salmonidae; genus Oncorhynchus; species Oncorhynchus clarkii. The sequence continues at coordinate 87,074,467 of NC_092149.1, forward strand.
ATGTCATCCTCTTTGAAATGCCGAAATCTCTTTTTTCTAAAAAAAGAAATTTTTGTAATATAATTTTCAAAAAAATCTGCAATCCGTGTTTTTGTCCTGAAGCTGTGTTTAAAAAAAAAATGCATTTAAACAATGGACAGTCTATGAACAAGTAGAACAATGACCCACATTGGATGTACAGCTATAGATTATTTCAAACAAATATACATTTAATTTTTTTTTACATGTTTTATTTTACATAAATAATTGTAAATCCCATGCATCCTTAATTAGCTGTATACATAACACTAACATCGACATATGAAGAACAGGCAACGCAGAGAATCCGCTGATAATGAGATAGTTAAGGGCGGGAATCAAAGCCAACTGCGCATTAGATTACATTCTCAGGATGGGTGAACTTGGTACGTTATTTATTTCTTACTGCATTCATTTTTACTAAAACAGTACGTTCTAAATACTTTATAGAACGATGAGTACACTGACGTTGTAATTAAATTTAACCTTTATTTAACTAGGCAATGACAAAATGAATAAGTAATTGGCAAAACTAGTTTCAGGCATGTGCCACCTCCATGGTCTTTATATAACAGAATCCATCGTCCACATGCTTTTCAACTCTATCTAATCCTATCATTTTCGTTTGAATACCATGTGAAATAAATACATCAATTATTTTATAATCTGCGTCAGCACTCACCATTTTGTCTAGTTTTCTTTTCCTTCACAGGCTGACGTCGAGGATTCAGAAGAGAAGGCAGAACTGTCGGAGAAAGGAAGAGGTGGGGTTTTTATATGCCTGGAAAGCAGACAGACAGGCAGTAAGTTAGTAAGTCCCTCCTCCTTCAGGAAGCTACATCAGAGTCTGGTTGGCTGGGGACACGGTTGGTGTGAAAAGAACAAGTCCCTCCTCCTTCAGGAAGCTACATCAGAATCTGGTTGGCTGGGGACACCGTTGGTGGGTCGTTCTCGAATTGCTGTTGCGTGGAGAGAAATAGTAATGGCGTCTTTTTGTAGGCATTAACTCCGACATGGTTCGTTGGATGAAAATGAATTACGTTTTTGTAGGGATTTCGTTCGATAAAGGCCGAACATGGGTTATGTGGTAAACACAGATATAGGATATTTTATACGTTTTGTTCTATGAGATTATCTTCATTAGCTAACTTCACTCTTTGTTTTGTGCATTTTGAAGCATTGGTGTAATACATTTTTTTTTTTTTTTTTACACAAAGCACATAAAGATTTCATAATTCATAAGTCATGTTAACTGACTGATATTATCTCATAAAACAAAACATATAAGATCTCCTAAACCGGTGTGAACCTCAGACCTCATGTCTGGCCTCTATTCCAAAACCCTATTCATTTTTTCTGATAGGGATGGCTGAACAAACTAGAATGGTACTTAAGGAAAATAACTCTATTTTTTACATTACATTTTAGCAGACACTGTTATCCAGAGCAACTTGCCGTAGTGAGTACATTTTTTTTGTGACTTTTTTTTAATACTGATCCCTTGTGGGAAATGAACCCACAACCTTTTATTTATTTCACCTTTATTTAACCAGGTAGGCCAGTTGAGAACACCTTTATTTAACCAGGTAGGCTAGTTGAGAACACCTTTATTTAACCAGGTAGGCTAGTTGAGAACACCTTTATTTAACCAGGTAGGCTAGTTGAGAACACCTTTATTTAACCAGGTAGGCTAGTTGAGAACACCTTTATTTAACCAGGTAGGCTAGTTGAGAACACCTTTATTTAACCAGGTAGGCTAGTTGAGAACACCTTTATTTAACCAGGTAGGCCAGTTGAGAACACCTTTATTTAACCAGGTAGGCTAGTTGAGAACACCTTTATTTAACCAGGTAGGCTAGTTGAGAACACCTTTATTTAACCAGGTAGGCTAGTTGAGAACACCTTTATTTAACCAGGGAGGCTAGTTGAGAACACCGTTATTTAACCAGGTAGAATAGTTGAGAACACCTTTATTTAACCAGGTAGGCTAGTTGAGAACACCTTTATTTAACCAGGTAGGCTAGTTGAGAACACCTTTATTTAACCAGGTAGGCTAGTTGAGAACACCTTTATTTAACCAGGTAGGCTAGTTGAGAACACCTTTATTTAACCAGGTAGGCTAGTTGAGAACACCTTTATTTAACCAGGTAGGCCAGTTGAGAACACCTTTATTTAACCAGGTAGGCTAGTTGAGAACACCTTTATTTAACCAGGTAGGCTAGTTGAGAACACCTTTATTTAACCAGGTAGGCTAGTTGAGAACACCTTTATTTAACCAGGTAGGCTAGTTGAGAACACCTTTATTTAACCAGGTAGGCTAGTTGAGAACACCTTTATTTAACCAGGTAGGCTAGTTGAGAACACCTTTATTTAACCAGGTAGGCCAGTTGAGAACACCTTTATTTAACCAGGTAGGCTAGTTGAGAACACCTTTATTTAACCAGGTAGGCTAGTTGAGAACACCTTTATTTAACCAGGGAGGCTAGTTGAGAACACCTTTATTTAACCAGGTAGGCTAGTTGAGAACACCTTTATTTAACCAGGTAGGCTAGTTGAGAACACCTTTATTTAACCAGGTAGGCTAGTTGAGAACACCTTTATTTAACCAGGTAGGCTAGTTGAGAACACCTTTATTTAACCAGGTAGGCTAGTTGAGAACACCTTTATTTAACCAGGTAGGCTAGTTGAGAACACCTTTATTTAACCAGGGAGGCTAGTTGAGAACACCTTTATTTAACCAGGTAGGCTAGTTGAGAACACCTTTATTTAACCAGGTAGGCTAGTTGAGAACACCTTTATTTAACCAGGTAGGCTAGTTGAGAACACCTTTATTTAACCAGGTAGGCTAGTTGAGAACACCTTTATTTAACCAGGTAGGCTAGTTGAGAACACCTTTATTTAACCAGGTAGGCTAGTTGAGAACACCTTTATTTAACCAGGTAGGCTAGTTGAGAACACCTTTATTTAACCAGGTAGGCTAGTTGAGAACACCTTTATTTAACCAGGTAGGCCAGTTGAGAACACCTTTATTTAACCAGGTAGGCTAGTTGAGAACACCTTTATTTAACCAGGTAGGCTAGTTGAGAACACCTTTATTTAACCAGGTAGGCTAGTTGAGAACACCTTTATTTAACCAGGTAGGCTAGTTGAGAACACCTTTATTTAACCAGGTAGGCTAGTTGAGAACACCTTTATTTAACCAGGTAGGCTAGTTGAGAACACCTTTATTTAACCAGGTAGGCCAGTTGAGAACACCTTTATTTAACCAGGTAGGCTAGTTGAGAACACCTTTATTTAACCAGGTAGGCTAGTTGAGAACACCTTTATTTAACCAGGGAGGCTAGTTGAGAACACCTTTATTTAACCAGGTAGGCTAGTTGAGAACACCTTTATTTAACCAGGTAGGCCAGTTGAGAACACCTTTATTTAACCAGGTAGGCTAGTTGAGAACACCTTTATTTAACCAGGTAGGCTAGTTGAGAACACCTTTATTTAACCAGGTAGGCCAGTTGAGAACACCTTTATTTAACCAGGTAGGCTAGTTGAGAACACCTTTATTTAACCAGGTAGGCTAGTTGAGAACACCTTTATTTAACCAGGTAGGCCAGTTGAGAACACCTTTATTTAACCAGGTAGGCTAGTTGAGAACACCTTTATTTAACCAGGGAGGCTAGTTGAGAACACCTTTATTTAACCAGGTAGGCTAGTTGAGAACACCTTTATTTAACCAGGTAGGCTAGTTGAGAACACCTTTATTTAACCAGGTAGGCAAGTTGAGAACACCTTTATTTAACCAGGTAGGCTAGTTGAGAACACCTTTATTTAACCAGGTAGGCTAGTTGAGAACACCTTTATTTAACCAGGTAGGCTAGTTGAGAACACCTTTATTTAACCAGGTAGGCAAGTTGAGAACACCTTTATTTAACCAGGTAGGCTAGTTGAGAACACCTTTATTTAACCAGGTAGGCTAGTTGAGAACACCTTTATTTAACCAGGTAGACTAGTTGAGAACACCTTTATTTAACCAGGTAGGCTAGTTGAGAACACCTTTATTTAACCAGGTAGGCTAGTTGAGAACACCTCTATTTAACCAGGTAGGCTAGTTGAGAACACCTTTATTTAACCAGGTAGGCTAGTTGAGAACACCTTTATTTAACCAGGTAGGCTAGTTGAGAACACCTTTATTTAACCAGGTAGGCTAGTTGAGAACACCTTTATTTAACCAGGTAGGCTAGTTGAGAACACCTTTATTTAACCAGGGAGGCTAGTTGAGAACACCTTTATTTAACCAGGTAGGCTAGTTGAGAACACCTTTATTTAACCAGGTAGGCTAGTTGAGAACACCTTTATTTAACCAGGTAGGCTAGTTGAGAACACCTTTATTTAACCAGGTAGGCTAGTTGAGAACACCTTTATTTAACCAGGTAGGCTAGTTGAGAACACCTTTATTTAACCAGGTAGGCTAGTTGAGAACACCTTTATTTAACCAGGGAGGCTAGTTGAGAACACCTTTATTTAACCAGGTAGGCTAGTTGAGAACACCTTTATTTAACCAGGTAGGCTAGTTGAGAACACCTTTATTTAACCAGGTAGGCTAGTTGAGAACACCTTTATTTAACCAGGTAGGCTAGTTGAGAACACCTTTATTTAACCAGGTAGGCTAGTTGAGAACACCTTTATTTAACCAGGTAGGCTAGTTGAGAACACCTCTATTTAACCAGGTAGGCTAGTTGAGAACACCTTTATTTAACCAGGTAGGCTAGTTGAGAAGACCTTTATTTAACCAGGTAGGCATGTTGAGAACACCTTTATTTAACCAGGTAGGCAAGTTGAGAACAAGTTCTCATTTACAATTGCGACCTGGCCAAGATAAAGCAAAGCAGTTCGACACATACAACGACACAGAGTTACACATGGAATAAAACAAACATACAGTCAATAATACAGTATAAACGAGTCTATATACGATGTGAGCAAGTGAGGTGAGATAAGGGAGATAAAGGCAAAACAAAGGCCATGGTGGCAAAGTAAATACAATATAGCAAGTAAAACACTGGAATGGTAGATTTGCAGTGGAAGAATGTGCAAAGTAGAGATAGAAATAATGGGTGAATAAATAACTATGGTGGTACATGCTCTACCAACTAAGCCACAATGGGCACATCTTACTGGCCTAAATCAACTAATATGGCAGCTTAATGACATTAAATAATATTGACCATTATGATAACATTGTGTCACCAGTAGGAGTGATAACAGCAATTAGACATTTTTTTTTGTTTATTGAGGATTTTGGTTCAATGGAAGCCACAGATGCTCAAATCTAAGGAATTTAACCCTTTAAAAAGTATTTATTAGAGTGATGTGATCTATCAGGGGAGTCATGCACCCCACAAATCTGAGAGGGGGGCACAGAGTACATGAGGACTGATGGGGAGTGGTCTGGAGGGGGGCTAGGCCCCCCCCCCCCATCCCATTTGTAAGTTGGAGAATTGTGCATTTTTTTAAGCACCAAAATCTAGAGCCATAAGCTTAATTCTATGTAAAATACAGTATATGTCTTATTTTTCTGTACATCTAAGCATACCTCTTGAGCTGTCTGTATCCTCCTGACTGGTGGCTCTTTGTTACAATAAACTTAATATGCTTTGCTGTAACTCTGCTCAAATCTGGGTAAAATATTGAAAGAAATGTGAGTCTTTATTCAGTACATTTAGTAAAAAATGCCACTGCAATTCAGGAAAAACCCTGTTATGAAAACAACGAGGACAAAGACGAAGGGATGGTGTAGGGGAGAAGCGTGGGGGAGGGGGAGACGGATGAGGGAGGGGTGAGGTGGGGAAGAGAGGGGAGGGAGAAAAGGGTGGGTTAGGGGGGAATAGTGGGCAAGAGGAGAGGGATTGTCTAGGGGAGAAGAGTGTGGGGGAGGAGTAGGGGACGGGAGACAGGTGGGGGAGGGGATGGGGATGGGAGGGGCGACACAAAATAAGGGTGTTGGGTTACACCTATAGCCTCTCAAAAGATTCGTAGAAAATAAGCTTTAAAAGGCATGATAATGAAGCCTTATTCCTGGGAAATGAATTCAATGTCAGTTATTCAATGGATAGTCTAGAAACATGGATAGCCTAGCCATTTATCCCACGTGTAACTAACTCTGTGTTGTTGTCTGTGTCGCACTGCTTTGCTTTATCTTGGCCAGGTCGCAGTTGTAAATGAGAACTTGTTCTCAACTGGCCTCCCTGGTTAAATAAAGGTGAAAAAAAATGTAAGAATAAAGAAACATGGGTAGCATAGACACATGGGTAGCATAGACACATGGGTAGCATAGACACATGGGTAGCATAGACACATGGGTAGCATAGAAACATGGGTAGCATAGAAACATGGGTAGCATAGACACATGGGTAGCATAGAAACATGGGTAGCATAGAAACATGGGTAGCATAGAAACATGGATAGCATAGACACATGGGTAGCATAGACACATGGGTAGCATAGACACATGGGTAGCATAGAAACATGGGTAGCATAGAAACATGGGTAGCATAGAAACATGGATAGCATAGACACATGGGTAGCATAGACACATGGGTAGCATAGAAACATGGGTAGCATAGACACATGGGTAGCATAGACACATGGGTAGACACATAGACACATGGGTAGCATAGACACATGGGTAGCATAGACACATGGGTAGCATAGAAACATGGGTAGCATAGAAACATGGGTAGCATAGAAACATGGGTAGCATAGAAACATGGGTAGCATAGACACATGGGTAGCATAGAAACATGGGTAGCATAGACACATGGGTAGCATAGACACATGGGTAGCATAGACACATGGGTAGCATAGAAACATGGGTAGCATAGAAACATGGGTAGCATAGACACATGGGTAGCATAGGCACATGGGTAGCATAGACACATGGGTAGCATAGAAACATGGGTAGCATAGAAACATGGGTAGCATAGAAACATGGGTAGCATAGAAACATGATCTAACTTCCAGCATAGGCATCTCTTTGCTCTGTGCACCTTGGAAGGAACCACTTGCTAGGGAGAATATGGGGGGGAAATCTTTGTCTGGTCGTCAGTTTGCCCCCTCTGTAAAATACATAATACAATACATCTAGAAGATCTGCTTATAAATAATTATCATAAAACGTGGGCCTTAAAAACATTTAGTTTCAGTAATTCATTTATAATGAATACTACGTATATAGTGATGCTGAATGTAAAAATGTTTCAACTTATCCACTATGTGATGTTTGGTAAGTGAAAATGATAGGAGAAAATAGCCCAGTCATTAATAGTATTTCATACCAAGTTTGTTGCTGGAGAGGCTCCCACCCAAGGGAGATCCATCTCAGTCAAGATGTAATCAGCATAAATGTACAAGTTCAGCAGAAATGTTGGGTTGAATCACTACCGAATATCAATAATTGAGTCACTCCTTGGCTAAAAATGACGCAGCGGATTTTACCTGCCAATAGCCTCGGCTAGCCTCGGAGACGGAAAGAGGCATCGTCAATGTATCCGTGCCATAATGGCGTCTGTGACAGAATGGGCAGCGCCATCGATGCTATCTCCATTTTGAAGTAGTCCATTTTCTTCTTCACGATTGGCTGATCTCTCCTGATGACCCGTTTGCACATGATTCCAAAAGGGTCACCAGTAGTAGTAGTTTGACTACTAGAGCCCTAATATCATTCTCTATGGCTAGCCTACAGACGCCTACGGTAAGTCAGTACACTGCAGTAGGAGGGATCCCTTCCATGATGTCATTCCTACATACAGTATAGCACCAGGGTAGCCTAGTGGTTAGAGTGTAGAGGCGGCAGGGTAACCTAGTGGTTAGAGTGTAGAGGCGGCAGGGTAACCTAGTGGTTAGAGTGTAGAGGTGGCAGGGTAGCCTAGTGGTTAGAGTGTAGAGGTGGCAGGGTAGCCTAGTGGTTAGAGTGTAGAGGCGGCAGGGTAACCTAGTGGTTAGAGTGTAGAGGTGGCAGGGTAACCTAGTGGTTAGAGTGTAGAGGCGGCAGGGTAGCCTAGTGGTTAGAGTGTAGAGGCGGCAGGGTAGCCTAGTGGTTAGAGTGTAGAGGCGGCAGGGTAACCTAGTGGTTAGAGTGTAGGGGCGGCAGGGTAGCCTAGTGGTTAGAGTGTAGGGGCGGCAGGGTAGCCTAGTGGTTAGAGTGTAGAGGCGGCAGGGTAACCTAGTGGTTAGAGTGTAGAGGCAGCAGGGTAACCTAGTGGTTAGAGTGTAGAGGCGGCAGGGTAGCCTAGTGGTTAGAGTGTAGAGGCGGCAGGGTAACCTAGTGGCTAGAGCGGTGGACTAGCAACCGGAAGGTTGCAAGTTCAAACCCCTGAGCTGACAAGGTACAAATCTGTCATTTCGCCCCTGAACAGGCAGTTAAACCCACTGTTCCTAGACCAGTTAACCCACTGTTCCTAGGTCGTCACTGAAAATAAGAATTTGTTTTTAACTGACTTGCCTAGGTAAATAAAGGGTATACCATTTTTTTTGTTGTATTAGATATTCAGTTTCATGCCATAATTATGAAAATGTGAATCTGAATTAGGGGAGGATGGCGAACAATCAACGTCTTTGTTTTATTGTTTGTTTTTTTAACAACAACAAAAAATTAATATTACGGATTTCAATGTTCAATAGCTCTTAAACAAAAGCTGTTTCTGTACCGAGTCAAGATTGCTATTGTTGAGATAGTTATACGTGTGACTTCATGTGTTTCCTGTGATTTGGATCATTCTCCCTGCTATCTTATACACGGGTTGAGAATGGCCTGATTTGAGCACTGATAGGCACTTCAATTGGAAAGCAGTCACTGTACAAATAACATGCTATAATATATAATATATAATAAATGATACCAAAGCTCACAGTCTCTGTGCTTCACAACTCTGTATGGCTTTTGGCTGAGAGACAAACCAGGCCAGCCCAGTACAGCTTGGCTCAGTTAGGCCCTATACAGTGGGGCAAAAAAGTATTTAGTCAGCCACCAATTGTGCAAGTTCTCCCACTTAAAAAGATGAGAGAGGCCTGTGATTTTCATCATCGGTACACTTCAACTATGACAGACAAAATGAGATTTTTTTTTTCAGAAAATCACATTGTAGGATTTTTAATGAATTTATTTGCAAATTATGGTGTAAAATAAGTATTTTTCCCGCTACTTTTGCCCCTCCCTCTGAGTGAGGGAAATGTTGTAAATTAAGACGTCTCGATGTATTTTTGAAAGATGAGACGTTGAAGATAATAAATACCACTTTAATATCATACAAGCAAGTTAAAACACCCGGGTCTGCACTTCGCACATATTTATATCATACACAGTGTCAACGTTTATGATCAATATGTTTGATGTACAGTTACAAGATGACATGGCGTCATACCCTTTTGGGGTTGTTCTGAACAGAACGTTTGTCTATTTGTGAAGAAGAATTTGCCACGGAACACGGAACACTGAACACGGAACACTGAACACGGAACACGGAACACTGAACACTGAACACTGAACACTGAACACGGAACCTGAATGCACTCATGACTCCGTTCTATACTTACCAAAATGACAATCTTGTTTCTCTGAAATGCCTTGTGAAAGCTTAACACTGTAAGATTGTATTTTATAACTTCTAGGAAAAACTCCCTAGAAAGGCCAAAACTTAGGAAGAAACCTAGAGAGGAACCAGGCTATGAGGGGTGGCCAGTCCTCTTCTGGCTGTGCCGGGTGGAGATTATAACAGAACATGGCCAAGATGTTCAAATGTTCATAAATGACCAGCATGGTTAAATATTAATAATCACAGGCAGAACAGTTGAAACTGGAAGAGCAGCACGGCCAGGTGGACTGGGGACAGCAAGGAGTCATCATGCCAGGTAGTCCTGAGGCATGGTCCTAGGGCTCAGCTCCTGCCAGAGAGAGAGAAAGAAAGAGAGAGAGAAGAGAGCGAATTAGAGAGAGCATACTTAAATTCACACAGGACACCGGATAAGACAGGAGAAGTACTCCAGATATAACAAACTGACCCGAGCCCCCCGACACATAAACTACTGCAGCATAAATACTGGAGGCTGAGACAGGAGGGGTCAGGAGACACTGTGGCCCCATCCGATGATACCCCCGGACAGGGCCAAACAGGCAGGATATAACCCCACCCACTTTGCCAAAGCACAGCCCACACACCACTAGAGGGATATCTTCAACCACCAACTTACCATCCCGAGACAAGGCCGAGAATAGCCCACAAAGATCTTCGCCACGGCACAACCCAAGGGGGGGCTCCAACCCAGACAGGAAGATCACATCAGTGACTCAACCCACTCAAGTAACGCACCCCTCCTAGGGACGGTATGAAAGAGCACCAGTAAGTCAGTGACTCAGCCCCTGTAATAGGGTTAGAGGCAGAGAATCCCAGTGGAAAGAGGGGAACCGGCCAGGCAGAGACAGCAGGGGGGGTTCGTTGCTCCAGAGCCTTTCCGTTCACCATCCCACTCTTGGGCCAGACTACACTCAATCATATGACCCACTGAAGAGATGAGTCTTCAGTAAAGACTTAAAGGTTGAGACCGAGTTTGCGTCTCTCACATGGGTAGGCAGACCATTCCATAAAAATTGAGCTCTATTGGAGAAAGCCCTGCCTCCAGCTGTCTGCTTAGAAATTCTAGGGACAATTAGGAGGCCTGCGTCTTGTGACCGTAGCGTACGTATAGGTATGTACGGCAGGACCAAATCAGAGAGATAGGTAGGAGCAAGCCCATGTAATGCTTTGTAGGTTAGCAGTAAAACCTTGCCTTAACAGGAAGCCAGTGTAGAGAGGCTAGCACTGGAGTAATACGATCAAATTTTGGGGTTCTAGTCAGGATTCTAGCAGTCGTATTTAGCACTAACTGAAGTTTATTTATTGCTTTTACAACCCTTGGCATACAAGAATGTGGCAGCAGTCTCTTGGGACATTTACTGAGACCTCTTCATCTGCAGACAGGCTTTCCACATCTGAGGACAGACATCACAAAGAAACAGGCTTCACTTGAATTAGAATTAGACAGCCCTGACCATAATCTCTCCGCCTGTCTTCATAGTGCTCCTCTCCAGGGTTTTAAACTGGAGAATATGTGTATAATGTCATCCCATAGCCCTATCTAGCTAGTAAACCTACTCCCTTTTCTAACAGCCGGAGCAGAACATTATTATACCCTCTTCCATTGTCTCACATCAAAACATATCTGCAGACGAGAGACAGATGGAGAGAGATGACATGTTGTTTTTATTCTAACATCGTTAGTCATCATATTAATCAGGTGAAATGCAAAACTGACCTGGGATCATTAACTCTGGGACTACTACATCTCTTTAATAAGACTTCCTGTATAATATAAACTGACCTGGGATCATTAACTCTGGGACTACTACATCTCTTTAATAATACTTCCGGTATAATATAAACTGACCTGGGATCATTAACTCTGGGACTACTACATCTCTTTAATAAGACTTCCTGTATAATATAAACTGACCTGGGATCATTAACTCTGGGACTACTACATCTCTTTAATAATACTTCCTGTATAATATAAACTGACCTGGGATCATTAACTCTGGGACTACTACATCTCTTTAATAATACTTCCTGTATAATATAAACTGACCTGGGATCATTAACTCTGGGACTACTACATCTCTTTAATAAGACTTCCTGTATAATATAAACTGACCTGGGATCATTAACTCTGGGACTACTACATCTCTTTAGTAATACTTCCTGTATAATATAAACTGACCTGGGATCATTAACTCTGGGACTACTGCATCTCTTTAGTAATACTTCCTGTATAATATAAACTGACCTGGGATCATTAACTCTGGGACTACTACATCTCTTTAATAATACTTCCTGTATAATATAAACTGACCTGGGATCATTAACTCTGGGACTACTACATGTCTTTAATAAGACTTCCTGTATAATATAAACTGACCTGGGATCATTAACTCTGGGACTACTACATCTCTTTAGTAATACTTCCTGTATAATATAAACTGACCTGGGATCATTAACTCTGGGACTACTACATCTCTTTAATAAGACTTCCTGTATAATATAAACTGACCTGGGATCATTAACTCTGGGACTACTACATCTCTTTAATAATACTTCCTGTATAATATAAACTGACCTGGGATCATTAACTCTGGGACTACTACATCTCTTTAATAAGACTTCCTGTATAATATAAACTGACCTGGGATCATTAACTCTGGGACTACTACATCTCTTTAATAATACTTCCTGTATAATATAAACTGACCTGGGATCATTAACTCTGGGACTACTACATCTCTTTAATAAGACTTCCTGTATAATATAAACTGACCTGGGATCATTAACTCTGGGACTACTACATCTCTTTAGTAATACTTCCTGTATAATATAAACTGACCTGGGATCATTAACTCTGGGACTACTGCATCTCTTTAGTAATACTTCCTGTATAATATAAACTGACCTGGGATCATTAACTCTGGGACTACTACATCTCTTTAATAATACTTCCTGTATAATATAAACTGACCTGGGATCATTAACTCTGGGACTACTACATCTCTTTAATAAGACTTCCTGTATAATATAAACTGACCTGGGATCATTAACTCTGGGACTACTACATCTCTTTAGTAATACTTCCTGTATAATATAAACTGACCTGGGATCATTAACTCTGGGACTACTACATCTCTTTAATAATACTTCCTGTATAATATAAACTGACCTGGGATCATTAACTCTGGGACTACTGCATCTCTATCTGTATTTCAATGTAAAGCATCTCCTTAATAATACTTCCTGTTGACCTGACCAAGTGACCTCTCACCTCTGATCATGCTGTTGCCCTCTATGTAGCCAGTGCAGATGCAGGGGGGGTTCACCGACACAGCTGATATAACCCTAGAGGATTTAGGGAGAAGAGGAGAGAGGGATGAAGTGAAGGAGAGAGACTTATTGAGATAATAAGGTAGTTAAAGTGACAGTGTTCAACAGGAATCTGTGTGTGGCCTCACCTGGTGTCCACACCACACTAAGTGGCTGCAGAGGACTTTATGCTGAAGAACATGTACAGACGCACGAGGACCAACCATACAGTGTAGTTATAGAAATAATGAAGTGTTTTACTATTCTCCACGATTGGCCCTCTTGCCTATTATTTGAAGGTGGAAGGAGCCACAGTTATACACCTGAGCCTGCTAACTGCACAACACAATCCATCAATCAGATTGATACACGAGTGTGTAGGAGTGGGTTATAGGGTGTCTAGTTGTTCTACATTTTTTTCAATATGGGTGATTTAAAAATAACCTGTTTTTGTTTTTGCACAGACATCACACCCTTACCTAAACAGCACCCTCGCCTGAGAAGTAGAAATCAAAGGGAGAGAAGCTGGGAATTGAATAAATGCAGTTAACATAGCTAAGTAAATGGAAGAATACTCTTATTGCAATGTGAATGGCTCTTAAAAGAGCCTTTGGTTGTGCATAGTGTAGTCTATGGTGTTGCCAGGGAACAGCACCCTCTTCCTAGAAGTAGGAGCTGAATATCTCACACACACGGATTTCCTGTCTTGCTGCGTTGCTGGAGCCCATCCTTGAAACATCCTGCAGAGCAGCAGACTCCTCCCCTGGGACACGGCGGCGGCGGCGAGCTGCAGATCCCCTCCTGGTCCTCGTGTCCATCCTCATGAAGTTACGCAGGACACAGGTAGCCTTCACACACCTGAATTCCTCCAGGAGGCAGTCCCAGATGGGGTGGGTATAATTTGTGGAACGTTCCAACAGGAATCTGTTCCAAAAACTTTGTTAAATAACAAGGTTGCCAACAAACAACGTATATAAAGTTGTATAGCGGCAGAATAAGATACCAGGTAGGGACATTTCGTTGAGTTTGTCCTATTTGGCAGCTAGTTAGCTAGGTGATTTGATCATTCTACTTTGTACGCGTTGTTTTGTTGGCATCCTTTTAATTTACCGAGTTTTTGGAACAGATTCTAGTTGAAACGTTACACAAATTATACCCACCCTCCCAGATGGCCCTGGTCACCCACCCTCCCAGATGGCCCTGATCACCCACCCTCCCAGATGGCCCTGGTCACCCACCCTCCCAGATGGCCCTGATCACCCACCCTCCCAGATGGCCCTGGTCACCCACCCTCCCAGATGGCCCTGGTCACCCACCCTCCCAGATGGCCCTGGTCACCCACCCTCCCAGATGGCCCTGGTCACCCACCCTCCCAGATGGCCCTGGTCACCCACCCTCCCAGATGGCCCTGGTCACCCACCCTCCCAGATGGCCCTGGTCACCCACCCTCCCAGATGGCCCTGGTCACCCACCCTCCCAGATGGCCCTGGTCACCCACCCTCCCAGATGGCCCTGGTCACCCAACCTTGCAGTGCCCTGGTCACCCAACCTTGCAGTGCCCTACACGTTAATTGTAGGCAATCGTTTTGAAGGAATCTCCAGTCACAAGGTATCTGTAGGAATATGGAAGACAATGTAATTATTAGACTGTTACATCACCAGGTCATTGTGGATTACTAAAGTATAATATCCCTGATAACAAATCATGATAACATTGGATTGATAGATACATGGGCACTCATATGTGCATGTGTAGCATGTGACAATGACAGGATCATATCAAGGATAGCATCACAAATGAATACATAAATACCACTTGAAGCTTCATGATGAGTTGATCATTTGAATCAGCTGTGCAGTGCTGAGGCAAAAACAACAATGTGCCCCTCTTTGAGTCCCCTAGGACTGAGAACCACTGCTCTTCATTGGGACCTCTTCATATGTAGACAGGCTTTCATAGAGCTCTTTATCCGAGGACAGAAAACCTCACAAGAAACACACTTCATTATAGTCAAATTACACCACACTGAATATTATGTTACTATTATCTCCGTCCTTACTTATAGGGACAGGAACTACACAAAAGTACCTGCCCTTTCCAGAATAGCCTCCTCTCTCACTGACAGTTGGGGCTGCTCTCCTTTCACCCTCCTCCATGGCTGTTCGCTAGCTACCTACAAATGCATTTGGAGTTTGTTTTAACAGTGATAAATACATCAAGATAGTTATCTGAAATGAAGTTAGGTAGATGGTGATATTTCATTCCCTTAGCTAGCTATCTATACAGTATGTGAAGTTGGCTCGATAGCTCATTTAGAAACTCATTTGAGTTAGTTAGCTAATAATACATCGTTTTTTTGTACATTTTCAAAATGTATTTAGTTACCTGAATAGGTTCTCCCAGCCATGTGGACAATTGGAAACAGGTCGTTTCAGAGGTTTTTCCTATTGAACTATTTAACCCATTTAATAACCAGACCTTCATACAAACCTGCTGTGCTGAATTCTTGACTCGCAACTCAGTAGATAATGGACCTGATCAGATCAGAGCCTCTGCTCTTTTCTGTCCATAAGAGACCATTGGATTGGTGGAAGAGACAGGCTAGATGCATTAAGGTTTTTATAGGTTAGTTTCGCCTTTTTTCTTTTCCCGACATGAGTTTGTGGTGTTTTACTTTAGAAATACAATAGAAGTAAAAAATAAAAAATAAGGGACGAAAAAACCTCATTAAAATTATAGCTCACAATCGAACATGCTGCTTTATTGTCACGTTCTGACCTGTATTTCCGTTGTTTTGTATTTAGTTAGTATGGTCAGGGCGTGAGTTGGGTGGGCAGTCTATGTTTGTTTTTCTATGTTTTGGGGTATTTCTATGTTTCGGCCTAGTATGTATGGTTCTCAATCAGAGGCAGGTGTCATTAGTTGTCTCTGATTGAGAATCATACTTAGGTAGCCTGGGTTGCACTGTTTGTTTGTGGGTGATTGTCTATGTTGATGTCTTGTTTCAGCACAGGTCTCATTTTGTAGCTTCACGGTCGAATTTGGTTTATTGTTTTTGTTACTCGTTTGTATAGTGTTCAGTCTTTCTTGATTAAAGATTTACCATGGACACTTACCACGCCGCATTTTGGTCTTCCGATCCATCTCGCCTCTCCTCTTCAGATGGAGAGGAGGACGACCGTGACATTTATACTGCCGATAAGTGAGTCACAATGTGCGGCCTAAGCGGTCCACGGTAACGTACCGCTGTCTAGCGTCGTGCGCGGTGACTGGAACGTCTCCGTAGATGAAACGCTGCGGTGGACGGAGTCGGTCCCGTTCCGTGTGCGGCTACGAGGGATGACTCCCCACCGGTTTAAACTAGACCACATTAACGGTCTCAGCGAGAATGTGGTCCCCCCCCCCTCGTTAAACAAACAACCTCGTTAAACATGCCCCCCCCCCCCCCCCCCCCCCCCCCCCCCCCCGTCTAGACAAGACACCGATACTTCAAAAGCACAATTGTGAGTGAGTTTACATTGTCATTTGGAATTGTCGATATGGAAATGTTTATATGTAGAATACATCAGTGTTTTAACATGTGTGTTATTCAATTTCTGTTAATATTATTCATTTCATTTGTAGAAACATAATGCGAAACTTCTTCATGTTTTATCGTCGTTTCGAGACTATTGACCATTCAAATTCTTGCATGATACGCACAGCTCACATGTGTTAGTGTTCAAAAACTGGAGAGTTGAGACCGAATCACTGACGCTGGACAGAGTGGATTTCAGTTGTAACAAAAGACAGTTTTAATGAGTCAGAGATATCTTGAGCCAGGTGAAAAAGAGGCCTATACAACGGTTACATTCATTTTTATACATAGAATAAAGTAGGTGGAGTCTTGTCGTTTCGGTCTTCTTGACTGGTCGGAGGGTTGGAGGCGGACCTTGCTCTAGCCAGAGCAGAAGCCCCATTGGTGCAGAGCCTTATCCTGAGCATCCGACCAATAGAGGGGGTCAGTCTTGTGGCTGGGTGTATGTGTTCTTACGACGGAATGTCTTTGTTTATATGAGCTATGTGTATGAATACTTATATAACACATGCGCAATGTTTAATTCCTCCCCAAAACCCCCCGACAGACGGTTCAGGGGGATGCATCGCAATCTGTACAGTGTGGAACTCAGGAGAAGTACACTGACTCATCGAAAATAAACCTCTACTGTAGTTTAAGAGAAACATGCCATATTACAGCAGTGTAGACTACATGTGAATTGCTAATGCATTTATCAGGACGATGTATTGAATCATTATGGGAAGATGTTTATTGAAACCCTTTAAAATAAAAAAAAAAATAGAACTGACCAGGAACAAATTTACTGTAATTCCAGTAAATTACTGATTCTTACTATACAATATTAGAATATGCCAACACTCAAATATTTACTTAGCCTGCTGTCGACTTCTCTTACTGACGGAGAGAGTGAGCGAATTAGGTTTAGGGTGTGTCTCGTTTTTTGAGCCACACTATCAATAACCAACATGTTGTTTTGCAGGACAGGAATTGCAGATTTGTTGTTGTGTTCCAGGGTGTGTTGAGAAATCTTCAATTACAGATTCTAAAGTGTAATGAAGGACCAATAACCCCACAGACAGACAGACAGACAGACAGACAGACAGACAGACAGACAGACAGACAGACAGACAGACAGACAGACAGACAGACAGACAGACAGACAGACAGACCAGACAGACAGACCAGACAGACAGACAGACACACACTCCCCCTTCTCTATTCCTTAAAGACGGTCAGAAGAAAGTGTCCTGATGCCATCTGACTGAAAGCAATGTATGGCCTTGTCACTAGTGCGTGGTCCCATGGTGTTTATACTTGCGTACTATTGTTTATACAGATGATCGTGGTACCTTCAGGCGTTTGAACATTTCTCTAACATTTTTTGGCTGATTTCTTTTGATTTTCCCATGATGTCAAGCAAAGAGGCACTGAGTAATTAGCATCAGTTGAAGGTAGGCCTTGAAATACATCCACAGGTACACCTCCAATTGACTCAAATGATGTCAATTAGCCTATCAGAAGCTTCTAAAGCCATGACATAATTTTCTGGAATTTTCCAAACTGTTTAAAGGCACAGTCAACTTAGTGTATGTAAACTTCTGACCCACTGGAATTGTGATACAGTGAATTATAAGTGAAATAATCTGTCTGTAAGTAATTGTTGGAAAAATTACTTGTGTCATGTACGAAGTAGATGTCCTTACCGACTTTCCAAAACTATAGTTTGTTAACAAGACATTTGTGGAGTGGTTGAAAAATGGGTTTTAATGACTCCAACCTACCTGCATGTTACTGGCCCAACACTCTAACCACTAGACTCTAACCCCTAGACTACCTGCAGGTTACTGGCCCAACACTCTGACCCCTAGACTCTAACCACTAGGCTACCTGCAGGTTACTGGCCCAACACTCTGACCACTAGACTCTAACCCCTAGACTACCTGCAGGTTACTGGCCCAACACTGTGACCACTAGACTCTAACCACTAGGCTACCTGCAGGTTACTGGCCCAACACTCTAACCACTAGACTACCTGCAGGTTACTGGCCCAACACTCTGACCACTAGACTCTAACCACTAGAATACCTGCATGTTACTGGCCCAACACTCTGACCACTAGACTCTAACCACTAGGCTACCTGCATGTTGCTGGCCCAACACTCTGACCGCTAGACTCTAACCACTAGGCTACCTGCAGGTTACTGGCCCAACACTCTGACCACTAGACTCTAACCACTAGGCTACCTGCAGGTTACTGGCCCAACACTCTAACCACTAGACTACCTGCAGGTTACTGGCCCAACACTCTGACCACTAGACTCTAACCACTAGAATACCTGCATGTTACTGGCCCAACACTCTGACCACTAGACTCTAACCACTAGGCTACCTGCATGTTGCTGGCCCAACACTCTGACCACTAGACTCTAACCACTAGGCTACCTGCAGGTTACTGTCCCAACACTCTAACCACTAGGCTACCTGCATGTTACTGGCCCAGCGCTCTAACCACTAGGCTACCTGCTGGTTACTGGCCTAACACTCTAACCACTAGACTCTAACCACTAGACTCTAACCACTAGGCTACCTGCATGTTAGTGACCCAACACTCTAACCACTAGACTCTAACCACTAGGCTACCTGCAGGTTACTGGCCCAGTACTCTAACGACTAGACTCTAACCACTAGGCTACCTGCCTCTAACCCCTAGACTACCTGCATGTTACTGGCCCAGCGCTCTAACCACTAGACTCTAACCACTAGGCTACCTGCAGGTTACTGGCCCAGTGCTCTAACCACTAGACTCTAACCACTAGACTCTAACCACTAGGCTACCTGCAGGTTAGTGGCCCAGTACTCTAACCACTAGACTACCTGCATGTTACTGGCCCAGCGCTCTAACCACTAGGCTACCTGCAGGTTACTGGCCCAACGCTCTAACCACTAGACTCTAACCACTAGGCTACCTGCAGGTTACTGGCCCAGCGCTCTAACCACTAGACTCTAACCATTAGGCTACCTGCAGGTTACTGGCCCAACACTCTGACCACTAGACTCTAACCATTAGGCTACCTGCAGGTTACTGGCCCAACACTCTGACCCCTAGACTACCTGCAGGTTACTGGCCCAACACTCTGACCCCTAGACTACCTGCAGGTTACTGGCCCAACACTCTGACCCCTAGAATACCTGCATGTTACTGGCCCAACACTCTGACCCCTAGACTACCTGCAGGTTACTGGCCCAACACTCTGACCCCTAGACTACCTGCAGGTTACTGGCCCAACACTCTGACCCCTAGAATACCTGCATGTTACTGGCCCAACACTCTGACCCCTAGACTACCTGCAGGTTACTGGCCCAACACTCTGACCACTAGACTCTAACCACTAGAATACCTGCATGTTACTGGCCCAACACTCTGACCCCTAGACTACCTGCAGGTTACTGGCCCAACACTCTGACCACTAGACTCTAACCATTAGGCTACCTGCAGGTTACTGGCCCAACACTCTAACCACTAGACTATCTGCAGGTTACTGGCCCAACACTCTAACCACTAGACTCTAACCACTAGGCTACCTGCAGGTTACTGGCCCAACACTCTAACCACTAGACTCTAACCACTAGACTCTAACCACTAGACTACCTGCAGGTTACTGGCCCAACACTCTGACCACTAGACTCTAACCATTAGGCTACCTGCAGGTTACTGGCCCAACACTCTGACCACTAGACTCTAACCACTAGGCTACCTGCAGGTTACTGGCCCAACACTAACCACTAGACTACCTGCAGGTTACTGGCCCAACACTCTGACCACTAGACTCTAACCACTAGAATACCTGCATGTTACTGGCCCAACACTCTGACCCCTAGACTCTAACCATTAGGCTACCTGCAGGTTACTGGCCCAACACTCTGACCCCTAGACTCTAACCACTAGACTACCTGCAGGTTACTGGCCCAACACTCTGACCACTAGACTCTAACCACTAGGCTACCTGCAGGTTACTGGCCCAACACTCTAACCACTAGACTCTAACCACTAGGCTACCTGCAGGTTACTGGCCCAGCGCTCTAACCACTAGACTCTAACCACTAGGCTACCTGCAGGTTACTGGCCCAACACTCTAACCACTAGACTCTAAGCACTAGGCTACCTGCAGGTTACTGGCCCAGCGCTCTAACCACTAGACTCTAACCATTAGGCTACCTGCATGTTACTGGCCCAACACTCTAACCACTAGACTACCTGCAGGTTACTGGCCCAGCGCTCTGACCACTAGACTCTAACCACTAGGCTACCTGCAGATTACTGGCCCAGCGCTCTAACCACTAGACTCTAACCACTAGGCTACCTGCAGGTTACTGGCCCAGCGCTCTAACCACTAGACTCTAACCACTAGGCTACCTGTCGCCCCCTATATATCCATGTTCTCAGGACTTTTTCAAACGTCTGAAATCAGAGTCTATTTTTAATGACCAGCCTGAGGTTATTATAGGTTATTTCGGGCCTTCCTGAGTTTTTTTGCAGCCTCCTCTGAACCTCAAGATAGCCTGGTTAAACCAAACTGAACTCATCACTTCATTGGTGAGCAACAACGTTCAAGGCGGGTTTATCAAGGCTAGAACCACAGACTACTGCACAGTTGTAATCTCCCTAACCCTGTGATGTGGTTACTTGAACGTTTGATAGATGATGCATGAAGTTGTCTTAGATAACTAGCACTTTAAGGTTTGATAGAGCTGAGTTTCTGTCTAGCTGGATTTGGGGTGGTGACTTCCTGGTGAGTACAGCAAGTCAGGAGAGGTTGACTCTGACTTCTTTGAAAGAAGATTTTCTCCTTGGAAGATCAGGCATCATCTTGGAAAGAACAGGCATCATCTTGGAAGAACAGGCAACATCTTGGAAAGAACACACATCATCTTGGAAAGAACAGGCCTCATATTGGAAAGAACAGGCCTCATCTTGGAAAGAACAGGCATCATCTTGGAAAGAACAGGCATCATCTTGGAAAGAACAGGCATCATCTTGGAAAGAACAGGCATCATCTTGGAAAGAACAGGCATCATCTTGGAAAGAACAGGCATCATCTTGGAAAGAACAGGCATCATCTTGGAAAGAACAGGCATCATCTTGGAAAGAACAGGCATCATCTTGGAAGAAGTTGGCTCCAGGGTGCCTATTTAACACAAGTTTTTCAACATTTGAAGATGCCATTTTGTTAAGTTTGATCATTTCATCTACTTCTGCATTGTTATTATTTTTTTTTTCATTTTCACATTTTTGACAAAATGACCCGTTAAGGAGCATATGCATCTTCTTCCAGGAAAAGGTTCTATTTAAAACAACAATAAGGTTAACAGATGCTGAGAGTTCCCTAGAAGTAGCAGCCAGCTGGGGCCCTGGCCTGGCAAGCGTTGCCCAAACGTCGTGATGATCTTCTCCCCAGTAGGCCGCTGTCCATCACTCCGTCTCCAGGGGATTAGCTGCAATGGGACAGGTTTAAAAATAGTAGGAAGAACCCTTCAAAGATAAAATGGTTCTTGGTGGAACCATTTATAGAGGGTTCTACGAAGAACCTTTAGATAATAAAAGGGTTCTTGGTAGAACCATTTATAGAGGGTTCTACGAAGAACCTTTAGATCAGGGGTGTCAAAGTCAAATGGACGGAGGGCCAAATAAAAAAATCAGCTACAAGACGAGGGCCGGACTGTTCGAATGTTCATTGAAAATTTTTTAAATGACGCATATAGTCTAGTGAACCTAATTGAACCTACTGAAAACCTAACAAATATATTACAATATGATCAGATAAATAAAGCAATATTTTCTTATGGCTCTGTCAGTAATCTTTAATTTTCAACAGACACAAAAGACAAATTTCCTTTATATAAATATCCCCATAACATGAACATTAAATGAAAGAAACCGGTATTCAAGGCACCATCAGTAGACTATATTTTCTATTTTAGCAAAAGTGGGCTAAATTTACTTCAAAGAAAAAACAATAATAGCAATTTTCTATCATCCACTCAACTGAAATATTTTTAAAATATAATTGGATTGAAATACAAAAAAATAAAGTGCAAAAATCTATTAATCAAAAACAACACTTTGTTTAAGGAGAAGTAACATGCAGTGAAAACAAATATTAAATTTTAACTTTTAAACTTGAACTGAGTAAAAACTCTAAATATGTGATTGCACAGTAATGTTCACTTGTTTGAGGTTGAGGGTGATACTTGGTGGTGTCCCATCTTTTCCACAAGTTCATCAATGTTCGGGGTAAGGCTCTGAGCTGAAGAAATCCTCAGAATTGAGTGGAGGTGTTCAGCAGTAAGTCGACTTCTGTGTGATGTTTTGTTCAGGTTCATCAAAGAAAACAGTTGTTCACACAGGTATGTGCTGCCAAACATAGACAACGTTTGAGCAGCCTGGATGCGCAGCTGGGGCATTGTGCCGGGGAGGAAACGGGCGAACTCCGCAGCACCCACTGCCGCATATTTTGCCCTCAGTGCATCATTGCATTGGAGGTCAATCAACTCCATTTGGAGGTTTGGTGGTGAGCTTTCCACGTCAACAGCAAATGGGTTACCGAGCAGTTCCAACCTGCTTTTTTGTGCTTCAAAGTCAGCAAATCGGCGTCGAAAGTCAGCGGCAAGCATACCTATTTTATCAGCCAACTGTGTGCTCGGGAACGCACTGGTAGAGAGCTTCTCTTTCATGGTCTGGCAGCTGGGAAAGTGGCTCAAATTTTCTTTCCGCATCTGCGTCTCCCACAGAGTCAGTTTGGTTTTAAATGCCTTCACTGGACTGTACATATCAGAGATGACACGATCCCGACCCTGCAGCTGCAAGTTTATTGCATTCAGATGACTCGTAATGTCACACAGAAAAGCCATTTCACACAGAAACATTTCGTCTCGGAGTTGTGTTGTGTCTTTCCCTTTGCTGTCCAAGAACAGACAAATCTCCTCACGAAGCTCGAAACATCTTTGAAGCACCTTTCCCTGGCTTAGCCATCGCACCTCTGTGTGATAAGGCAAATCACCATGCTCCGTTTCTAACTCCGTCAGAAATGCCTTGAACTGGCGGTGATTCAAACCTTTGGCTCTGATAAAGTTAACTGTGCGCGTGATGATGCTCATTACATGCTCCATTTTCAAGGCTTTACCGCACAACGCTTCCTGGTGTATGATACAATGATAAGCTGTCAGCTCACCTGTCGCGTTTTCCTCTTGCATCTTTTCCCGTATCTTCGCCACCAGTCCGCTCCTGTGTCCACACATCGCAGGTGCTCCGTCGGTTGTCAAACCCACGAGTTTTTCCCAAGGCAGCTCCATCTCATTTACACATCTTGACACCTCTTCATACAAATCATGCCCCGTAGTTGTGCCATGCATAGGACGTAAAGCCAAAAACTCCTCTGTCACGCTTAGGTTGGAGTCCACTCCGCGGATGAAAATTGACAACTGGGCAATGTCAGAAATGTCGGTGCTCTCATCCACAGCCAAGGAATATGCAATAACATCTTTTCCCTTTTTCACAAGCTGCTCTTTTAGATTGATGGACAACTGGTCTACTCTCTCGGCAATGGTGTTTCTGCTCAGACTCACATTTAAAAAGAGTTGCCTTTTTTCTGGGCAAACTTCGTCACAAACTTTAATCATGCAGTTTTTGATGAAATCCCCCTCCGTAAATGGCCGGGCTGATTTAGCGATCTCTTCTGCCAAAATAAAACTGGCCTTGACAGCAGCCTGGCCTTGTGATTTGGCTTTTTTGAACAGAGCCTGTCGAGATTTGAGGCCTCGTTTTAATTCCTCTGCCTTTTGTAGCCTTTGTTCCATGTCCATATTCTTGTTTTTGTCCGCGTGTTTCGTTTCATAATGTCGTCTCAGATTATACTCTTTCAGTACCGCCACACTTTCTCCACACAGAAGACACACAGGTTTTCCAGCTACCTTCGTGAACATATACTCCGACTCCCACCTTGTTTGAAACCCCCGGTTCTCAGTATCCACCTTCCGTTTTGCCATTTTTGATGGGTATCTGAAAGTTAATTTTACTGTGATGCTGACGACTGCTGTGCCAATAAATATTGAAATGAAGCAGCCTACTGCTCGGTGCGTCACCTTTGCATTGTGGGAAATGTAGTATTGGTGCGTGTAAAAGATCTGCGGGCTGCCGGCTTGCTGCGGGCCGGTTCTAATAATAAATCAAGATCATCCCAGGGGCCGTAAAAAACCTTCTTGCGGGCCGGATGTGGCCCGCGGGCCTTGACTCTGACATATGTGCTTTAGATAATAAAATGGTTCTTGGTAGAACCATTTATAGAGGGTTCTACGAAGAACCTTTAGATAATAAAAGGGTTCTTGGTAGAACCATTTATAGAGGGTTCTACGAAGAACCTTTAGATAATAAAATGGTTCTTGGTAGAACCATTTATAGAGGGTTCTATGAAGAACTTTTAGATAATAAAAGGGTTCTTGGTAGAACCATTTATAGAGGGTTCTATGAAGAACTTTTAGATAATAAAAGGGTTCTTGGTAGAACCATTTATAGAGGGTTCTACGAAGAACCTTTAGATAATAAAATGGTTCTTGGTAGAACCATTTATAGAGGGTTCTATGAAGAACCTTTAGATAATGAAATGGTTCTTGGTGGAACCATTTATAGAGGGTTCTATGAAGAACTTTACATAGATGCTTCTAGGTAGACCCATTTACAGAGGAACCCTCTGCAACGTGTTCTACCTAGCATCAGGGTTCCCCAATGGGGACAAATCAAAGAACCCTGTATGGTTCTACTTGGCACCACTTTTGGCCCATAGGGTTCTGATCAAAATAAGTTCTCAATGGAATAGGTGGTCATTTGGGAGACACGTACTGTATGTACCGTACTGTTTGTAACCAGTTATTACGAGACAAATATATACTGAGACACCGTACTGTTTGTCTGATAGACTGCCCTGTCCTGCCCTGTCCTGCCCTGCCCTGTCCTGCCCTGCCCTGTCCTGCCCTGTCCTGCCCTGTCCTGCCCTGCCCTGCCCTGTCCTGCCCTGTCCTGCCCTGCCCTGCCCTGTCCTGCCCTGTCCTGTCCTGTCCTGCCCTGCCCTGCCCTGCCCTGCCCTGCCCTGCCCTGTCCTGTCCTGTCCTGCCCTGCCCTGCCCTGCCCTGTCCTGCCCTGTCCTGTCCTGCCCTGTCCTGCCCTGCCCTGCCCTGTTCTGCCCCGTCCTGTCCTGTCCTGTCCTGCCCTGCCCTGCCCTGCCCTGCCCTGTCCTGCCCTGCCCTGCCCTGTCCTGCCCTGTCCTGTCCTGTCCTGCCCCGTCCTGTCCTGTCCTG
Source organism: Oncorhynchus clarkii lewisi (assembly GCF_045791955.1). Lineage (NCBI taxonomy): Eukaryota > Metazoa > Chordata > Actinopteri > Salmoniformes > Salmonidae > Oncorhynchus > Oncorhynchus clarkii. Next base: position 87,100,325 of record NC_092149.1, read on the forward strand.
CCCTGTCCTGCCCTGTCCTGCCATGTCCTGCCCTGTCCTGCCCTGCCCTGTCCTGCCATGTCCTGTCCTGCCCTGTCCTGTCCTGTCTTGGTGACAAACCGGTCTGGCCACCTAGATGTCAGTTTGGACTCCGTCACCTTGTAAAGTGACCACTACTTCTCTGTGTGCTTAGAAGGGAGAGGCTAATGCAAACCAGTTATTACGAGGCAAATATATACTGTTAAGTTTGACTCCTGGCTGGCCTACAAGAGGCATTTTGTACCCATAGAAGAGCAGCAAGAGGTAGCAACCCCTTTCTCCAATGTCATAAACATGAGCCTCAACAACAGCTGCATCAGCTGTCTCTCTCTCTCCCACCCACCCACCCTCTCTCTCTCTCTTTCTCTCTCTCTCTCTCTCTCTCTCTCTCTCTCTCTACCTCCCACCCTTTATTTCTCTCTCTCTCTCTCTGTCTACCTCCCACCCTCTCTCTCTTTCTCTCTCTCTCCCTCCCACCCTCTCTCTCTCTCTTTCTCGCTCTCTCTCTCTCTCTCTCTACCTCCCACCCTCTATTTCTCTCTCTCTCTCTCTCTCTCTCTCTCTCTCTCTCTCTCACCCTCTCTCTCTATAACCACTCTCTCTCCCTCCCACCCTCTCTCTCTCTAACCACTCTCTCTCTCTCCCTCCCTCCCTCCCTCCCGCCCTCTCTCTCCCCTCTCTCCCTCCCACCCACTCTCTCTCTCTCTCTCCCTCCCTCCCACCCTCTCTCTCTCTAACCACTCTCTCTCTCTCCCTCCCTCCCTCCCGCCCTCTCTCTCCCCTCTTTCCCTCCCACCCACTCTCTCTCTCTCTCTCTCTCTCTCTCCCTCCCTCCCACCCTCTCTCTCTCTAACCACTCTCTCTCTCTCTCTCTCTCCCTCCCACCATATCTCTCTCCTTACGTTCATCTTCTCTCTCTCTCTCTCTCTCTCCCCCTCCCACCCTCTCTCTCTCCTTACGTTCATCTTCTCTCTCTGAATCTCTGTCTCCACCTACCGGAGACTATATTAAAATCTCAACGGGCCCATTGTGAGCAGTGGGTTATCTGTACTTTACTATTTATATTTTTCATAACTTTTACTTCAATACATTCCTAAATATAATAATGTACTTTTTACTCCATACATTTTCCATGACACCCAAAAGTGCTCGTTACATTTGGACAGGAAAATGGTCCAATTCACACACTTATCAAGAGAGCATGTCTGGTCCTCCCTACTGTCTCTGATCTGGAGGACTCACTAAACAGAGAACATCCCTGGTCATCCCTACTGCCTCTGATCTGGAGGACTCACTAAACAGAGAACATCCCTGGTCATCCCTACTGCCTCTGATCTGGAGGACTCACTAAACAGAGAACATCCCTGGTCATCCCTACTGTCTCTGATCTGGAGGACTCACTAAACAGAGAACATCCCTGGTCATCCCTACTGCCTCTGATCTGGAGGACTCACTAAACAGAGAACATCCCTGGTCATCCCTACTGCCTCTGATCTGGAGGACTCACTAAACAGAGAACATCCCTGGTCATCCCTACTGCCTCTGATCTGGAGGACTCACTAAACAGAGAACATCCCTGGTCATCGCTACTGCCTCTGATCTGGAGGACTCACTAAACAGAGAACATCCCTGGTCATACTGTCTCTGATCTGGAGGACTCACTAAACAGAGAACATCCCTGGTCATACTGTCTCTGATCTGGAGGACTCACTAAACAGAGAACATCCCTGGTCATCCCTACTGCCTCTGGTCTGGAGGACTCACTAAACAGAGAACATCCCTGGTCCTCCCTACTGCCTCTGATCTGGAGGACTCACTAAACAGAGAACATCCCTGGTCATCCCTACTGCCTCTGATCTGGAGGAGTCACTAAACAGAGAACATCCCTGGTCATCCCTACTGCCTCTGATCTGGAGGACTCACTAAACAGAGAACATCCCTGGTCATCGCTACTGCCTCTGATCTGGAGGACTCACTAAACAGAGAACATCCCTGGTCATACTGTCTCTGATCTGGAGGACTCACTAAACAGATAACATCCCTGGTCATACTGTCTCTGATCTGGAGGACTCACTAAACAGAGAACATCCCTGGTCATCCCTACTGCCTCTGGTCTGGAGGACTCACTAAACAGAGAACATCCCTGGTCCTCCCTACTGCCTCTGATCTGGAGGACTCACTAAACAGAGAACATCCCTGGTCATCCCTACTGCCTCTGATCTGGAGGAGTCACTAAACAGAGAACATCCCTGGTCATCCCTACTGCCTCTGATCTGGAGGACTCACTAAACAGAGAACATCCCTGGTCATACTGCCTCTGATCTGGAGGGCTCACTAAACAGAGAACATCCCTGGTCCTCCCTACTGCCTCTGATCTGGAGGACTCACTAAACAGAGAACATCCCTGGTCATCCCTACTGCCTCTGATCTGGAGGACTCACTAAACAGAGAACATCCCTGGTCATCCCTACTGCCTCTGATCTGGAGGAGTCACTAAACAGAGAACATCCCTGGTCATCTCTACTGCCTCTGATCTGGAGGACTCACTAAACAGAGAACATCCCTGGTCATCCCTACTGTCTCTGGTCTGGAGGACTCACTAAACAGAGAACATCCCTGGTCATCCCTACTGTCTCTGATCTGGAGTACTCACTAAACAGAGAACATCCCTGGTCATCCCTACTGCCTCTGATCTGGAGGACTCACTAAACAGAGAACATCCCTGGTCATCCCTACTGTCTCTGATCTGGAGTACTCACTAAACAGAGAACATCCCTGGTCATCCCTACTGCCTCTGATCTGGAGGACTCACTAAACAGAGAACATCCCTGGTCATCCCTACTGTCTCTGATCTGGAGGACTCACTAAACAGAGAACATCCCTGGTCATCCCTACTGCCTCTGGTCTGGAGGACTCACTAAACAGAGAACATCCCTGGTCCTCCCTACTGCCTCTGATCTGGAGGACTCACTAAACAGAGAACATCCCTGGTCATCCCTACTGCCTCTGGTCTGGAGGACTCACTAAACAGAGAACATCCCTGGTCCTCCCTACTGCCTCTGATCTGGAGGACTCACTAAACAGAGAACATCCCTGGTCATCCCTACTGCCTCTGATCTGGAGGACTCACTAAACAGAGAACATCCCTGGTCATCCCTACTGCCTCTGATCTGGAGGACTCACTAAACAGAGAACATCCCTGGTCATCCCTACTGTCTCTGATCTGGAGTACTCACTAAACAGAGAACATCCCTGGTCATCCCTACTGCCTCTGATCTGGAGGACTCACTAAACAGAGAACATCCCTGGTCATCCCTACTGTCTCTGATCTGGAGTACTCACTAAACAGAGAACATCCCTGGTCATCCCTAAACACACATGCTTTATTTGTAAATTATGTCAGAGTGTTGGTGCCTCTGGCTATCCGTCAATAAAAAAATAGTGCCATTTGGTTTGCTTAAACAACATCAATTTGGTGGTGAGACCGAATTAAACCAAATGTATGTTACAAGATGAGTTGCCAAAGGAGCCCAAAGGAGTCATGTCTCTGCATTATCTAACATGAGTTTAACTTCTATGTCTTTAACACTGAATTTAATATTCATATCATACAATTCACATTTCTTAGAACATAAAACTGCTGTAACACTGAAACGTAACCCCTTTTCTTCCTGATTTGACTTTTGCCTTTTTTTTGTTGTTGACAGAGTTATTCTCCATCACTGTTTTATTGGTTATATTATTTACTTATTTTATTCTGCCAAAGCAGAAGCTGTACAGGAACATGCTAGTTTTTATAATGAGGCTTTTTCCCGCTTTGTCCAAGCTCAATAAAGTTATCCTCAAAATATACATATATTTTTTTTCTCTCTTTGTTTTCTTTTAAAAAAAATGTATTTTTTACAAATGAAATCCAAATCAAATGTATTTATAAAGCCCTTCTTACATCAGCTGATATCTCAAAGGAACCAGGCTATGAGGAAAAACTCGCTGGAAAGGAAGAAACCTAGGAAGAAACCTAGAGAGGAACCAGGCTATGAGGAAAAACTCCCTGGAAAGGAAGAAACCTAGAGAGGAACCAGGCTATGTGGAAAAACTCCCTGGAAAGGAAGAAACCTAGAGAGGAACCAGGCTATGAGGAAAAACTCGCTGGAAAGGAAGAAACCTAGGAAGAAACCTAGAGAGGAACCAGGCTATGAGGAAAAACTCCCTGGAAAGGAAGAAACCTAGAGAGGAACCAGGCTATGAGGAAAAACTTCCTAGAAAGGAAGAAACCTAGAGAGGAACCAGGCTATGTGGAAAAACTCCCTGGAAAGGAAGAAACCTAGAGAGGAACCAGGCTATGAGGAAAAACTCGCTGGAAAGGAAGAAACCTAGAGAGGAACCAGGCTATGAGGAAAAACTCGCTGGAAAGGAAGAAACCTAGAGAGGAACCAGGCTATGAGGAACAACTCGCTGGAAAGGAAGAAACCTAGAGAGGAACCAGGCTATGAGGAAAAACTCCCTGGAAAGGAAGAAACCTAGAGAGGAACCAGGCTATGAGGAACAACTCCCTAGAAAGGAAGAAACCTAGAGAGGAACCAGGGAAGAAACCATATATTGTAAACACCACGACTTGATAAATTGTTTCCACCAGGTGATGTTAACCATTGACTTATAGATTCTACCTTTAAATTGACCAGTGATTAATCCAGCTGCCTACACATGCTAATTTAGCTCCTAGTATATTATCCTACTGCAGCAGTATACTGACATTTTGAGGTTTGACCAAGCATCAACCATGTATTTGCTGATTACATGCACACACGTCATACATACATTATGACTTATTTATCTCCCTCATATTAATGAAGTATGCCGTACCAATATTGTTGATGCCTATACTGCAATTTTGTATGACCTCATCAAGGATCAAGCCCTGAAATCTCAACTGTATTTCCTTGATTCCTCACGTCCTCGCGTCTCACCTCCTTCTCAAAAACCTATTGGAAGAGAAGGTCAGAGTTCCCGCCTCTCTGACCTTCTTCCTCCAATGGGTTTTGAGAAGGAGGTGAGAGAGAGAGAGAGAAGAGGATGTGTGGAGAATGCAATTGAGATTGTCCCAGTGCCTCTATCTGCTGGCTAGATGTAGTGTCATAGGAATTCCACTAGAGGTCAGTAATGCCACATCAGTAGAGTTTCATCTCCACCTGGACTGAAGGCAACATGTGCCAGTGGTTAGTTACTCTAGTAAACCTCAACTTTTTGTATTGAACCTCACCAACTCCATCCACAAGGTACATTTTAGTGGAGGATGTTGGTATGAGACTTTTCCTGTATTAATGTAAAGTGAAATGTTATGATTACACTTGAGTATAAAAATAAAAAAAATCTTTATTTAACTAGGCAAGTCAGTTAAGAACTAATTCTTATTTACAATGACGGCCTGCCCCGGAAAACACTGGGCCAATTGTGAGCCACCCTAAGGAACTTCCAATCACATGTGATACCACCTGGATTTGAACCAGGGACTGTAGTGACGCCCCTTGCACTGAGATGCAGTTTCTCAGACAGCTGCGCCACTCAGGAGCCCATTTAGCATACGCTCTTACAGTAGTGATACATTCTCCATACTGGTCCCCCGTGGGAATCGAACCTACAACCCTGACGTTACAAGTACCACGCTCTACCAACCGAGTCACACGGCTCCTATAAAGCACATAGAACAGAACACATCTTAAGACCAGGGCCGTCTATCACCCTGTGTCAGTACATATAAAACCCATCATCAGAGATTGTTCTGGCCTCTCCACAAGATGAATATTAAGGTGAGGAAGTTAAGTCAAATGTTATGACGTAGGTAGTTGTACACATGGAATGGTAACACATCTGATATGGAGGCCGTTATATTGTTACTGTCTGTACATATAAAACCCATCATCAGAGATTGTTCTGGTCAGTGGATTTACAGCTGTCGGTGGTCGGTCGGCCGGATTAAAGTAATGTTGTGCCTCACTCTTTGTCCTAATCAATCTCCTCGGCAAACACCGCAGACAGTCCTCCTCACAACACCCCAGCAAGGAGACAAGCTACCCCATAAACCTCACCACAGACACTCCTCCTCACAACACCCCAGCCAGGAGACAAGCTACCCCATAAACCTCACCACAGACACTCCTCCTCACAACACCCAGCCAGGAGACAAGCTACCCCATAAACCTCACCACAGACACTCCTCCTCACAACACCCCAGCCAGGAGACAAGCTACCCCATAAACCTCACCACAGACACTCCTCCTCACAACACCCAGCCAGGAGACAAGCTACCCCATAAACCTCACCACAGACACCCCAGCCAGGAGACAAGCTACCCCATAAACCTGGTCACATGGAGTTCTTATTCTTATTGTATCAGAGTCTGCGGACTATAAGACTGCTCTACCTCATCGTTAAGCTTTATGGTTTTCAAATTCAACGTTAGAAACCTGTCTTTCCAGCACAGAGTAGATAGAGCTTCCTCATTGGTAAGTAGCTACTGCCTTAAAATAGAGCTTCCTCATTGGTCATTAGCTACTGCCTTAAAATAGAGCTTCCTCATTGGTCATTAGCTACTGCCTTAAAATAGAGCTTCCTCATTGGTCATTAGCTACTGCCTTAAAATAGAGCTTCCTCATTGGTTTTTTTTTATTTATTTTTTTATTTCACCTTTATTTAACCAGGTAGGCTAGTTGAGAACAAGTTCTCATTTGCAACTGCGACCTGGCCAAGATAAGGCATAGCAGTGTGAACAGACAACACAGAGTTACACATGGAGTAAACAATTAACAAGTCAATAACACAGTAGAAAAAAGGGGAGTCTATATATACATTGTGTGCAAAAGGCATGAGAAGGTAGGCGAATAATTACAATTATGCAGATTAACACTGGAGTGATAAATGATCAGATGGTTATGTACAGGTAGAGATATTGGTGTGCAAAAGAGCAGAAAAATAAATAAATAAAAACAGTATGGGGATGAGGTAGGTGAAAATGGGTGGGCTATTTACCAATAGACTATGTACAGCTGCAGCGATCGGTTAGCTGCTCAGATAGCAGATATTGGTAGCAGATATTGGTAAGTAGCTACTGCCTTAAAATAGAGCTTCCTCATTGGTAAGTGGCTACTGCCTCAAAATAGAGCTTCCTCATTGGTAAGTGGCTACTGCCTTAAACTAAAGCTTCCTCATTGGTAAGTGGCTACTGCCTTAAACTAGAGCTTCCTCATTGGTAAGTGGCTACTGCCTTAAAATAGAGCTTCCTCATTGGTAAGTAGCTACTGCCTTAAAATAGAGCTTCCTCATTGGTAAGTAGCTACTGCCTTAAAATAGAGCTTCCTCATTGTTAAGTGGCTACTGCCTTAAAATAGAGCTTCCTCATTGGTAAGTAGCTACTGCCTTAAAATAGAGCTTCCTCATTGGTAAGTAGCTACTGCCTTAAAATAGAGCTTCCTCATTGGTAAGTGGCTACTGCCTTAAAATAGAGCTTCCTCATTGGTAAGTAGCTACTGCCTTAAAACAGGAATTTCATTCTGTCTTGAATAGTTTCATTTATTCGACTTAGATTATTTAATGCATTGAATGCTAACTGACTAATGAACCATCCCTTATGCTAACTGTAAGGAACCATTCCTCAGGCTAACTGTAATGAACCATCCTTCATGCTGACTGACTAATAAACCACCCTTCATGCTAACTGACTAATAAACCATCCCTTACGCTAACTGACTAATAAACCACCCTTCATGCTGACTGACTAATAAACCATCCCTCATGCTAACTGACTAATAAACCACCCTTCATGCTGACTGACTAATAAACCATCCCTCATGATAACTAATAAACCATCCCTCATGCTAACTGACTAATAAACCATCCTTCATGCTGACTGACTAATAAACCATCCTTCATGCTGACTGACTAATAAACCGTCCTTCATGCTGACTGACTAATAAACCATCCTTCATGCTGACTGACTAATAAACCATCCTTCATGTTGACTGACTAATAAACCATCCTTCATGCTAACTGACTAATAAACCATCATTCATGCTAACTGACTAATAAACCATCCTTCATGCTAACTGACTAATAAACCATCCTTCATGCTGACTGACTAATAAACCATCCTTCATGCTAACTAATAAACCATCCCTCATGCTAACTGACTAATAAACCATCCTTCATGCTGACTGACTAATAAACCATCCTTCATGCTAACTAATAAACCATCCCTCATGCTAACTGACTAATAAACCATCCTTCATGCTAACTGACTAATAAACCATCCCTCATGCTAACTGACTAATAAACCATCCTTCATGATAACTAATAAACCATCCTTCATGATAACTAATAAACCATCCCTCATGCTGACTGACTAATAAACCATCCTTCATGCTGACTGACTAATAAACCATCCTTCATGCTAACTAATAAACCATCCCTCATGCTAACTGACTAATAAACCATCCCTCATGCTAACTGACTAATAAACCATCCTTCATGCTGACTGACTAATAAACCATCCCTCATGCTAACTGACTAATAAACCATCCTTCATGCTGACTGACTAATAAACCATCCTTCATGCTGACTGACTAATAAACCATCCCTCATGCTAACTGACTAATAAACCATCCTTCATGCTGACTGACTAATAAACCATCCTTCATGCTGACTGACTAATAAACCATCCTTCATGCTAACTGACTAATAAACCATCCTTCATGCTGACTGACTAATAAACCATCCCTCATGCTAACTGACTAATAAACCATCCCTCATGCTAACTGACTAATAAACCACCCTTCATGCTAACTGACTAATAAACCATCCCTCATGCTAACTGACTAATAAACCATCCTTCATGCTGACTGACTAATAAACCATCCCTCATGCTAACTGACTAATAAACCATCCCTCATGCTAACTGACTAATAAACCATCCTTCATGCTGACTGACTAATAAACCATCCCTCATGCTAACTGACTAATAAACCATCCTTCATGCTGACTGACTAATAAACCATCCTTCATGCTGACTGACTAATAAACCATCCTTCATGCTAACTGACTAATAAACCATCCTTCATGCTAACTAATAAACCATCCTTCATGCTAACTGACTAATAAACCATCCCTCATGCTAACTGACTAATAAACCATCCCTCATGCTGACTGACTAATAAACCATCCTTCATGCTAACTGACTAATAAACCATCCCTCATGCTAACTGACTAATAAACCATCCTTCATGCTAACTAATAAACCATCCTTCATGCTAACTAATAAACCATCCTTCATGCTAACTGACTAATAAACCATCCTTCATGCTAACTGACTAATAAACCACCCTTCATGCTAACTGACTAATAAACCATCCTTCATGCTAACTGACTAATAAACCATCCTTCATGCTAACTGACTAATAAACCATCCTTCATGCTAACTAATAAACCATCCTTCATGCTGACTGACTAATAAACCATCCTTCATGCTAACTGACTAATAAACCATCCCTCACTCAAACTGTAATAAACCATCCCTCATGTTGACTTTAAATAGAGAGAGCAGAACATACTATTTTAACTCCAAAATGGCCCCCTCATCCCTTTAAGTGCGTTACTTTAGTGTATCAATTAGTGTATCAATTAGGGTATCAATTAGTGTATCAATTAGGGTATCAATTGGGGTATCAATTAGGGTATCAATTAGTGTATCGATTAGGGTATCAATTAGGGTATCAATTAGGGTATCAATTAGTGTATCGATTAGGGTATCAATTAGGGTATCAATTAGGGTATCAATTGGGGTATCAATTAGGGTATCAATTAGGGTATCAATTAGTGTATCGATTAGGGTATCAATTAGGGTATCAATTAGGGTATCAATTGGGGTATCAATTAGGGTATCAATTAGTGTATCGATTAGGGTATCAATTAGGGTATCAATTAGGGTATCAATTAGGGTATCAATTAGGGTATCAATTAGGGTATCAATTAGGGTATCAAGTCTATTTTGCCTTTTGACAAAAATGTATTAACCCTTTTAAAGAGACAAAAACAAATGTTGTGATGTTTAGCTGTTAAACTCGTGAAGGTGGTGGGTCGTAATGTATACAGTGGGACACCAGGAGACTATATAGCAGTCTCATAATGTTGTGACACGGACATACCGGCTTCCTGTTTAATAAACAGGAAGCTGTCGGCTGTCGGCACATTATTTCAGGAAAATTAAATAGCCTGCTTACGGTAAATGACTCTGGTTGGGAGGGGCGGGCAGAAAGGTGTGTGTGTACGTGTGTGTGTGTGTGTGTGTGTGTGTGTGTGTGTGCGCGTGCGTGTGTGTGTGTGCGTGTGTGTACGTGTGTGTGTTTGTGTGTGTGCAGATGGTGATACAGAAGCCCAGATCCCTTCTTCCCCCTCCTCTCTCCCCTCCCTTCTCCTCCCTTCCCCCTCCTCCCTTCTCCTCCCTTCCCCCTCCTCTCTCCCCTCTCCTCCCTTCCCTCTCTTCCCTCCCCCTCCTCTCTCTCTCCTCCCTCCTCCCCTCTCTCCCTGTTTGCCCATTGACATGATAATGGGTACAAATTGATGAAGACATTTCTCTCAGTCTCTGACAAGAGTGTGACACGGTACACAAACACTACACCACCCACTTGCAGACATTAATCTCTCTCCTCCCTCCCTTCTCCATCTCTCCCTGCTGACAACCAGCCAGCACACGGCCTGCTTTAATCAGCTAATTCCCCCTGTCCCTCTGACACTCTCTCCCCAGGCAGGAGAGGCCGGGAGGAGGTGGAAACTCATTGAATACAGGTGACACATTCGTAAATGGCAAAACAGGACCGTCAAAAAATAAATCATAAGAAACAAGGTTTTGATGTGTCTGTCCTATATGTCTAGGAGATCATGTATAATATATTGAATCCTTTTTTGGGGGGCACTATACTACTTCCATACTACATCCATATGGTTTCTACCTGGGTCTCTGGTTATCTTCAGAGCCTCCAGTGACACTTGTTGGGATTTTAGAACATTAGTTTGTATTAGTTCCTATTAGTTTGTATTAGTTCCTGTTAGTTTGTATTAATTCCTATTAGTTTGTATTAGTTCCCATTAGTTTGTATAAGTTCCTATTAGTTTGTATTAGTTCCTATTAGTTTGTATTAGTTCCTATTAGTTTGTATTAGTTCCTGTTAGTTTGTATTAATTCCTATTAGTTTGTATTAGTTCCTATTAGTTTGTATTAGTTCCTATTAGTTTGTATTAGTTCCTATTAGTTTGTATTAATTCCTATTAGTTTGTATTAGTTCCTATTAGTTTGTATTAGTTCCTATTAGTTTGTATTAGTTCCTATTAGTTTGTATTAGTTCCTATTAGTTTGTAGCTCAAACAGTTTGGAAGACTACAGACAGGAGCACATTAGTGGTACCGACTTCAGACGAGTCCTGTGGAGCATGTCAAGGGGATAGAGCAAAACGGAGAACACTGTCGCGTTCGTGAGAGTCTCATTTCCATAGAGTGGATAAAGACCAGATATCTCTACCTCCTTAAAGAACAGATATCTCTACCTCCTTGAAGAACAGATATCGCTACCTCCTTAAAGAACAGCTATCTCTACCTCCTTAAAGAACAGATATCTCTACCGTAAAGAACAGATATCTCAACCATAAAGAACAGATATCTCTACCTCCTTAAAGAACAGATATCTCTACTTCCTTAAAGAACAGATATCTCTACCTCCTTAAAGAACAGCTATCTCTACCCTAAAGAACAGCTATCTCTATCTTAAAGAACATATATCTCTACTGTAAAGAATAGATATCTCTACTTAAACAAATAGATTTAGATGGGGATTTTTGTATTATGTTAATTTGATTGGTGCACTGGTGCGTCAATTGACTCTAATGGCTATTGTGAAGTCCTGATTCACCAATTCGCTCCAATCACAGACCCACAGTTAAATGGGGCGGCAGGTAGCCTAGTGGTTAGAGCGTAGGGCCAGTAATCGAAAGGTAGCTGACAAGGTAAAAAATCTGTCGCCCTGTCCTTGAACAAGGCAGTTATCCCACTGTTCCCCGGTAGGCCGTCATTGTAAATAAGACTTTTTTTCTTACTTGTCTTGCCTAGTTAAATAAACGTTTTAAATAAAACAAAAGCTCATTAGTTATTTCGATGTATAATTAAAAACGAATAACACTTATAAGAACGAAGATAAATAACCACAACCTCTGATACCAGTTAGCGGTAAAATAATTTCCCGACACACAGACTCTCCCAGTCTTCTTCTTACTGGAAGGCCACAATATTTACAATCCGCACGGCATTTATTAGCCATGTTCTTCAAAATCATCAAACAACCGTATTGACGTGAACATTCAAGCAGCGACGCAATGCAGACACTACACACGGTCTCAAAAACATGATCTTTGCGAATAACAAAAAAATGAAATATCTCCTTCCCTTTTATCAATCCTGAAAGGAAGTGAAGTATTGATTGCCAAAGGATGGATCGTTGTTGAGCAGTTCACCTCCTGAGGTGTGCTTTCATTTAAATCACAGGGCTGTAAGATTTATACCTGATTTATAACCTTTAACAAATCGCCTGGGTGTTCATCCCAAATGGCACTCTATTCCCTACATAGTGCACTACTTTAGATCAGGGCCCTATGTCCCCTCACCCTAGATGATGAAAGAAACCCCCAAAAAGCTGTTACAAATCAATATGATCAATTCAATCAGCTGTAAATGTTTCATTATTTTTGTCCTGACGCAGGGGTCTTCAACGTTTTCTTGCACAGGGACCCCAGGCAAACTGGGGACCCAGGAACCCCCTCCAGGCAAACTGGGGACCCAGGGACCCCTCCCAGGCAAACTGGGGACCTAGGGACCCCTCCAAGAAAACTGGGGACCCAGGGACCCCTCCAGGCAAACTGGGGACCCAGGGACCCCTCCCAGGCAAACTGGGGAACCAGGGACCCCTCCCAGGCAAACTGGGGACCCAGGGACCCCTCCAGGCAAACTGGGGACCCAGGGACCCCCTCCCAGGCAAACTGGGGACCCAGGGACTCCCAACAGGCAAACTGGGGACCCAGGGATACCCTCCCAGGAAAACTGGGGACCCAGGGGCCCCCTCCAGGCAAACTGGGGACCCAGGGACCCCCTCCAGGCAAACTGGGGACCCAGGGACCCCCTCCCAGGCAAACTGGCGACCCAGGGATCCCCTCCAGGCAAACTGGGGACCCAGGGACCACCTCCCAGGCAAACTGGGGACACAGGGACCCCCTCCCAGGCAAACTGGGGACACAGGGACCCCCTCCCAGACAAACTGGGGACACAGGGACCCCCTCTAGGCAAACTGGGGACCCAGGGACCCCTCCAGGCAAACTGGGGACCCAGGGACCCCTCCAGGCAAACTGGGGACCCAGGGACCCCTCCTGGCAAACTGGGGACCCAGGGACCCCCTCCCAGGCAAACTGGCGACCCAGGGACCCCTCCCAGGCAAACTGGGGACACAGGGACCCCTCCCAGGCAAACTGGCGACCCAGGGACCCCTCCCAGGCAAACTGGGGACACAGGGACCCCTCCCAGGCAAACTGGGGACACAGGGATCCCCTCCCAGGCAAACTGGGGACACAGGGATCCCCTCCCAGGCAAACTGGGGACACAGGGACCCTCCCCAGGCAAACTGGGGACCCAGGGACCCCTCCAGGCAAACTGGGGACCAAGGGACCCCTCCCAGGCAAACTGGGGACCCAGGGACCCCCTCCAGGCAAACTGGGGACCCGGGGACCCCCTCCCAGGCAAACTGGGGACCCGGGGACCCCCTCCAGGCAAACTGGGGACCCAGGGACCCCCTCCCAGGCAAACTGGGGACCCAGGGATCCCCACCCAGCCAAACTGGGGACCCAGGGACCCCCTCCAGGCAAACTGGCAAACTGGGGACCCAGGGATCCCCTCCCAGGCAAACTGGGGACCCAGGGACCCCCTCCAGGCAAACTGGGGACACAGGGACCCCTCCAGGCAAACTGGGGACTCAGGGACCCCTCCAGGCAAACTGGGGACCCGGGGACCCCCTCCCAGGCAAACTGGCGACCCAGGGACCCCTCCCAGGCAAACTGGGGACACAGGGACCCCCTCCCAGGCAAACTGGGGACACAGGGACCCCTCCCAGGCAAACTGGGGACCCAGGGATCCCCTCCCAGGCAAACTGGGGACCCAGGGACCCCCTCCAGGCAAACTGGGGACCCAGGGACCCCCTCCCAGGCAAACTGGGGACACAGGGACCCCCTCCCAGGCAAACTGGGGACACAGGGACCCCCTCTAGGCAAACTGGGGACTCAGGGACCCCTCCCAGGCAAACTGGGGACCAAGGGACCCCTCCCAGGGGCAAACTGGGGACACAGGGACCCCCTCCCTGGCAAACTGTGGACCCAGGGACACCTCCCAGGCAAACTGGGGACCAAGGGACCCCTCCCAGGGGCAAACTGGGGACACAGGGACCCCCTCCCAGGCAAACTGGGGACACAGGGACCCCCTCCCAGGCAAACTGGGGACACAGGGACCCCCTCCCAGGCAAACTGGGGACCCAGGGACCCCCTCCCAGGCAAACTGGGGACTCAGGGATCCCCTCCCAGGCAATCTGGGGACACAGGGACCCTCCCCAGGCAAACTGGGGACCCAGGGACCCCTCCAGGCAAACTGGGGACCAAGGGACCCCTCCCAGGGGCAAACTGGGGACACAGGGACCCCCTCCCAGGCAAACTGGGGACACAGGGACCCCTCCCAGGCAAACTGGGGACCCAGGGACCCCCTCCAGGCAAACTGGGGTCACAGGGACCCCCTCCCAGACAAACTGGGGACACAGGGACCCCCTCTAGGCAAACTGGGGACCCAGGGACCCCTCCAGGCAAACTGGGGACCCGGGGACCCCCTCCCAGGCAAACTGGGGACCCAGGGACCCCACCCAGGCAAACTGGGGACACAGGGACCCCTTCCAGGGGCAAACTGGGGACACAGGGACCCCTCCCAGGCAAACTGGGGACACAGGGACCCCTCCCAGGCAAACTGGGGACCCAGGGATCCCCTCCCAGGCAAACTGGGGACCCAGGGACCCCCTCCAGGCAAACTGGGGACCCAGGGACCCCCTCCCAGGTAAACTGGGGACACAGGGACCCCCTCCCAGGCAAACTGGGGACACAGGGACCCCCTCTAGGCAAACTGGGGACTCAGGGACCCCTCCAGGCAAACTGGGGACCCGGGGACCCCCTCCCAGGCAAACTGGAGACCCAGGGACCCCTCCCAGGCAAACTGGGGACACAGGGACCCCCTCCATGCAAATTGGGGACCCAGGGATCCCCTCCCAGGCAAACTGGGGACCCAGGGACCCCCTCCCAGGCAAACTGGGGACACAGGGACCCCCTCCAGGCAAACTGGGGACCCAGGGACCCCTCCTTGCAAACTGGGGACCCAGGGACCCCCTCCCAGGCAAACTGGCGACCCAGGGACCCCTCCCAGGCAAACTGGGGACACAGGGACCCCTCCCAGGCAAACTGGCGACCCAGGGATCCCCTCCCAGGCAAACTGGGGACACAGGGTTCCCCTCCCAGGCAAATTGGGGACACAGGGACCCTCCCCAGGCAAACTGGGGACCCAGGGACCCCCTCCCAGGCAAACTGGGGACCCAGGGACCCCCTCTAGGCAAACTGGGGACCCAGGGACCCACCTCCCAGGCAAACTGGGGACACAGGGTTCCCCTCCCAGGCAAACTGGGGACACAGGGACCCTCCCCAGGCAAACTGGGGAACCAGGGACCCCTCCCAGGCAAACTGGGGACCCAGGGACCCCCTCCAGGCAAACTGGGGACCCAGGGACCCCCTCCCAGGCAAACTGGGGACCCAGGGACTCCCAACAGGCAAACTGGGGACCCAGGGATACCCTCCCAGGAAAACTGGGGACCCAGGGGCCCCCTCCAGGCAAACTGGGGACCCAGGGACCCCCTCCAGGCAAACTGGGGACCCAGGGACCCCCTCCCAGGCAAACTGGCGACCCAGGGATCCCCTCCCAGGCAAACTGGGGACCCAGGGACCCCTCCAGGCAAACTGGGGACCCAGGGACCCCCTCCCAGGCAAACTGGGGACACAGGGACCCCCTCCCAGACAAACTGGGGACACAGGGACCCCCTCTAGGCAAACTGGGGACCCAGGGACCCCTCTAGGCAAACTGGGGACCCAGGGACCCTCCCCAGGCAAACTGGGGACCCAGGGACCCCTCCAGGCAAACTGGGGACCAAGGGACCCCTCCCAGGCAAACTGGGGACCCAGGGACCCCCTCCAGGCAAACTGGGGACCCGGGGACCCCCTCCCAGGCAAACTGGGGACCCAGGGACCCCCTCCAGGCAAACTGGGGACCCAGGGACCCCCTCCCAGGCAAACTGGGGACCCAGGGATCCCCTCCCAGGCAAACTGGGGACCCAGGGACCCCCTCCAGGCAAACTGGCAAACTGGGGACCCAGGGATCCCCTCCCAGGCAAACTGGGGACCCTGGGACCCCCTCCAAGCAAACTGGGGACACAGGGACCCCTCCAGGCAAACTGGGGACTCAGGGACCCCTCCAGGCAAACTGGGGACCCGGGGACCCCCTCCCAGGCAAACTGGGGACACAGGGACCCTCCCCAGGCAAACTGGGGAACCAGGGACTCCCAACAGGCAAACTGGGGACCCAGGGGCCCCCTCCAGGCAAACTGGGGACCCAGGGACCCCCTCCAGGCAAACTGGGGACCCAGGGACCCCCTCCCAGGCAAACTGGGGACCCAGGGATCCCCTCCCAGGCAAACTGGGGACCCAGGGACCCCCTCCAGGCAAACTGGGGACACAGGGACCCCCTCTAGGCAAACTGGGGACTCAGGGACCCCTCCCAGGCAAACTGGGGACCAAGGGACCCCTCCCAGGCAAACTGGGGACCCAGGGACACCTCCCAGGCTTTTAGATTAACTAACTTCTTAGTAATGACTCGGGACGTCGGGTTTGATACGAAAGCTTATTTTAGTAAGAATACTTGTTTACGTTACATTTAACAACAATTGTTTTGGTACAGAGCAATGCAGGTAAGATGCTGTTGGAAAGTCAGCCACAATCACTCGCACCTGCACATAATTGGCGCGTTATCACTCATTCCTCTCGCAAGGCATTCTGGGACTTGCAGTCAAAAAGCGTAATTCAACACAACCCAATACAATTACATATGCAAATAAATCTAAAGAAATATCTTTAGATACAGCTCAAAGAATAAACTTAAACATTAACTCTGTAACACATTAAAGTTACAACATCCTCCCCCCCCGATGAACAATTGTGTTCATCTAGATCTCTAGGCAGTATATCAACTGAATAGGTCTCCTCAACAAAGTCCCTGAAGCAGTACGAACTGAACATGATCTAACTAAGCCATCTCGGCCTGGAAACAGTTCCTCAATATTTCCTAGTTTCCAGGTTTGTCTGGGTGTGTTATCTTCTCCAATGAGTACAACGTCACCCGCTTTCAGTGGGGTGGGCTGTGGTGTGTCACAGCGGTGTGCAGACTTTAGATCCAGCAAGTAGTCTCTTCGCCAACTGTTCCAGAAACTGGTCACAAGTCTCTGCCTGTACTTCCATCTGCGTGTCATTTCCCGCTTGTTTAACGTTGGGTGCTGAGTGTCACTTGCTCCAGAATGCATCACCTTCTCATGGTGGTACTGTATCAGCATTTCTGAGTATCTGGACTTATTGGGCAGAACCCATGGGTGCTGCTCTCTGAATGTGAAGTTGGACTGTTGCAGTCTTCCTCCTACACTGAGCAGTTCGTGTTCGTCCAGGAAAGGTTTCAGTTCTCTGATTTTACAGTCATTGTTTAGGCTTTTTCCTGCCTTCAGTAGTTTGATCTCCTGTCCGAAACTCTGTTGTTGTGTTACCTTAATCCAGTACTTTTCTGCATCGAACAGTTCGTCAGCAGTCAGTTCACCTTGCATCTTTATGGTTGTACGAGCATTGGCTATAAATCTCTTTATCCAGGCGGTGACTCTGAACACTCTTTTCAGTTTGCTGTACCTTTCAAGCTCCAACACAGGTTCAGTGCTGTCTGTGCTGTTTGCTGCGAGTTGTACAGTAGCCTGGCAACTGGACTTGAGTTCTATATTCACCTCATCCGGAACCTTGTTATCATCAGTCTCTTCGGACTGATTGGGTGATGTCAGAATTCTGGGTCCATTCCACCATAGCTCGCTCTGTGTCAAGTTTCTAACAGTTTGTCCTCTTGTAGGGAGGTCAGCTGGATTCGTTTTCCCTTCAATATGTGACCATGACTCTGGATTGGTCAAGGACTGGATCTCCGTCACTCTGTTCGCAACAAACTGTTTCCATTTCTGAGCTGAGCTGCAAATCCAATGCAGCACGATCATCGAGTCTGTCCACATGTTAATCTGTTTTTCTTCCATTTTCAGTGTGGTCATCAAGTTGTTTGCTAGTCTCGCTCCAATCACAGCTCCCATGAGCTCCAGGCGTGGCAGCGTCATTTTCTTAAGTGGGGCTACCCTGGACTTGGATGCGACTAGACTTGTTGTTTCCCTGTCTTGTGACTCACCTTGCAAGTAAGCTACTGCACTGTAAGCCCTTTCACTTGCATCACAGAACACGTGTAGTTTCAGGGTGTGGTTATTCTGTGGCCGCATGTCTGTTCTGTACCACCTTGGTATGGTGAGCTGGTGTAACTGGGGTAGTTCTGAACACCACTGTTGCCATTCTCGTGTCAGATCAGGTGGTAATTCTTCGTCCCAGCTGAGTCCCCTCTCCCACATTTCCTGGAACATGCACTTGATCCTGATGGTGAAGGGAGTTAAGAAACCAAGAGGGTCGAAGATACGTGCAGACGACTGCAGAACACTTCTCTTTGTGTTTTCCTTTTGCCTTAGAATGCTCAGTAACGGCCTGAGGTCAAACACAAAGTCATCCGTTTCCGGCCTCCATACTAAACCTAAAACCTTCAGCGCTAATCCTTGTGTTTCTAGCGTCAATGGGTGGTCAGTTGTCGTACTCTCCTCCCATTTTGTTTTCAATTCAGGAGAATTTGTCATCCACTTGCAGAGGTCCATGCCTGCATTCGACAGCATTCGCTTTGCAGTTGTTGTCACAAGGTAAGCCTCTTCAACATTGCGTGAACTTGCAATGAAGTCATCTACGTAGAGTGACTCTCTCAGTATCTCTACAACTTCTGGTTGTTCTGTTTCATATTGTTTCAGGTGCTTCCTGATTGTAGCTGCTAGCAAAAATGGACTTGGGGAAGCTCCAAATACCACTCTTTTCATCCTCAGCACACGCAGCTCCTCTTCATTTTCTCCTCTTGGTGGGCCAGTGAGCCATAGAAATCTCACGGCGTCTCTGTCTCTCTCTGCTAGGGATATCTGCAGGAAAGCTTTCTTGATGTCTGCCATGAATGCGATCTCATGTAGTCTGAACTTTATCAGAACGCTGAGCAGATCCGGATTCAGGTTCGGTCCTGTGAGTAGACAGTCATTGAGAGATGGACAGCCATCTTCATGGGACGAGGCATCAAACACCACTCTCAGTTTTGTTGTCACCTTATCTTCTCGGAGTACTGCATGGTGAGGTAAGTAGTATTTTACGTTGTCTGCACTTGATGCGTTGTCCTTGGGCACGTCCTCTGCCATATCTTGTTGTAAGTAGTCTTCTACTACTTCATTGTATCTGCTGTACAACGTCACATCCTTCTTCAGCCTTTTCTTCAGACATTCAAACCGTTTCTTGGCGATTCTATAGTTGTCTTGGAGTTCTGGCATTTCTCGTTTCCATGGCAACTCCACATGGTATCGCCCATCTTTGAAGGTGGTTGTTTCCTCAAACCTTTGTAGAGCCTCGGTTTCCTCTGGGTTCTGTGTTTTCTCTCTTAGAATACCCAGAGACTCAAGCTCCCAGAATGCATGCAATTGCTTGGAGACTAGTGTGTCTTCATCAAGTGGGATGAACATGCAAGTTGCCTCGGCGACACTTGACATGGACTCGGGTCCCTGCACCGACCATCCAAAGGTGCTCTCTAAAGCAACTAGCGTCTCCGTCAGTCGCTCCACTCTGCCTGATACTATCTGCCAGTAGTAGTCTGCTCCTATCAGGACAGAGAGTTCAGGATCATTGTCATCTCCTGGAAAGTCTGCGAGCTGCAGTCCCCTTTTACTGAGCTCATACTGAATCCGTTCACCAGGAACCTTCATCACAGCTGTGCACACTTGTGGGGTTTCAATTGCCTCTATCTCTATTCTCTGCTGTTTGTCCCAGACATTCTCCAAGATGACTTTCACTGTGTTGCGTTGGGACGTTGCTGGGGCAGAGGAGCCAAACGTGTGAAGAGTGAGTGCCTCTTGTCTGGTTACTGGTAGCTTCAAGCCCTTCACAAGGTTTTCATGTATGAAGCTTCTCTGACTGCCTCCATCTAGTAAGCAACGAGCTATCTTCCTGCCCGATGGGCCTTCTACCCATGCCTTTGCCGTTTGTAGCAACACAGTGTTCTGTCCATCTGGTTTCATCTTCACTGAATGGGGAATAACTGAGGAAACAACAGCATCTACAGAAACAGTAGGGGGTTGCACCTCCCTCCTCTTACTGGTACAAACCGCAATGTGATGTCTGCTTCCACATGTTGCACATGACACATCTTTGACTTTACAGAATTTTGCTATGTGTCTCTGTCCTAAACATACAAAGCATCTTCCCATGTTCTTTAGTTGCACCTCCCTCCTCTTACTGGTACAAACCGCAATGTGATGTCTGCTTCCACATGTTGCACATGACACATCTTTGACTTTACAGAATTTTGCTATGTGTCTCTGTCCTAAACATACAAAGCATCTTCCCATGTTCTTTAGTTTCTCTTTGCGTGTAGCAATATTGTAGTCAGTGCAGTTTTCTGATTTGTGGTCTGCACTGTCACAAAATAGACACGTTTGTTGTTCCTTCTGGCTGGTTGTATGCAGTGCTGCAGCAGAGGGCATGTTGGGTCTTTTTGTTTTCATTTCATTGGAGAAGCATGACTTGTTCCATGGTTTGCTCTCTTTCTGTTGGTTGTATGATCTTGTCATTTGTAGCGCTCTCTCCCTGCTCTGAACCTCTTTCTGTAGGAAACTGATAATCTCAGACACTTTCCATTCATCATCTACTCCCCTCTGACGACTATAGTCAAGAGCTATGTCCTCTGGAATCATCTGCAGTAAGATTGGGAATAGTAGGCTTCCATAGGTTTCTGACATTACACCCAGTGATTCCAGGCTCCTAATCTGAATTTCACATTCATCATATAGCTGCTTCAATGCATTTAGATCAGAGGATTTCTTCACAGGTGTGAGATTCAGCAGCTTTGACATATGAGCACTAATCACAAGATCTTTCCTTCCAAATCTGCTCTTGAGTAGAGTGATTGCATTATCATAGTTACTGTCTGTTAACATCAGTCCTGCTACTGCCTTTGCAGCTGGTCCAGTGAGATATGTTTTCAGATAGGTAAACTTCTCTTTTTTACACAGGGAATCATTGTTGTGAATAGCAGTCTCATATTGGCTCCAAAACTCCTGCCACATACTGACATCTCCATAGAATTTCTCAATAATCAACTTCGGTAGCCTTACTGATTGTCTCTGTGATATGTTTGAGTTAGCGTCACTCACCCAGGCTGGTAGTGGATTGACGTCCTGTTTCTTCGTTATCACTCTTTGTGCACGGCTCTTCAGCATGATAATGCGTTCTTTGTAATCCTCCGTGCATGCAATCTCTGCCTCCAATCCGTCCAATGGCGTTAACTGTTCAATTCCACGATCGAGCTCAAACAAACTGTCCTCCTTAGCGGATAGCAATTCCAACAATGTACTCAAGTGATCGGTATCCGGATTTGACTGGGATATTTCCACGTCAATCTGATTCAAAATCCGCGTTGTTGCGCCTCGAATGGTACCCCGCTTTCGTCTCATTCTTTCTGCTTCATGCCGACGTTCCTCCTCAGCCATTTCAGCCACTTCTTCGTCGCAGCTCATATCCTGGGTTTCGGCACCAAATTTTAGATTAACTAACTTCTTAGTAATGACTCGGGACGTCGGGTTTGATACGAAAGCTTATTTTAGTAAGAATACTTGTTTACGTTACATTTAACAACAATTGTTTTGGTACAGAGCAATGCAGGTAAGATGCTGTTGGAAAGTCAGCCACAATCACTCGCACCTGCACATAATTGGCGCGTTATCACTCATTCCTCTCGCAAGGCATTCTGGGACTTGCAGTCAAAAAGCGTAATTCAACACAACCCAATACAATTACATATGCAAATAAATCTAAATAAATATCTTTAGATACAGCTCAAAGAATAAACTTAAACATTAACTCTGTAACACATTAAAGTTACAACACAGGCAAACTGGGGACCAAGGGACCCCTCCCAGGGGCAAACTGGGGACACAGGGACCCCCTCCCAGGCAAACTGGGGACACAGGGACCCCCTCCCAGGCAAACTGGGAACACAGGGACCCCCTCCCAGGCAAACTGGGGACCCAGGGACCCCCTCCCAGGCAAACTGGGGACTCAGGGATCCCCTCCCAGGCAATCTGGGGACACAGGGACCCTCCCCAGGCAAACTGGGGACCCAGGGACCCCTCCAGGCAAACTGGGGACCAAGGGACCCCTCCCAGGGGCAAACTGGGGACACAGGGACCCCCTCCCAGGCAAACTGGGGACACAGGGACCCCTCCCAGGCAAACTGGGGACCCAGGGACCCCCTCCAGGCAAACTGGGGTCACAGGGACCCCCTCCCAGACAAACTGGGGACACAGGGACCCCCTCTAGGCAAACTGGGGACCCAGGGACCCCTCCAGGCAAACTGGGGACCCGGGGACCCCCTCCCAGGCAAACTGGGGACCCAGGGACCCCTCCCAGGCAAACTGGGGACACAGGGACCCCTTCCAGGGGCAAACTGGGGACACAGGGACCCCTCCCAGGCAAACTGGGGACACAGGGACCCCTCCCAGGCAAACTGGGGACCCAGGGATCCCCTCCCAGGCAAACTGGGGACCCAGGGACCCCCTCCAGGCAAACTGGGGACCCAGGGACCCCCTCCCAGGTAAACTGGGGACACAGGGACCCCCTCCCAGGCAAACTGGGGACACAGGGACCCCCTCTAGGCAAACTGGGGACTCAGGGACCCCTCCAGGCAAACTGGGGACCCGGGGACCCCCTCCCAGGCAAACTGGCGACCCAGGGACCCCTCCCAGGCAAACTGGGGACACAGGGACCCCCTCCATGCAAATTGGGGACCCAGGGATCCCCTCCCAGGCAAACTGGGGACCCAGGGACCCCCTCCCAGGCAAACTGGGGACACAGGGACCCCCTCAAGGCAAACTGGGGACCCAGGGACCCCTCCTTGCAAACTGGGGACCCAGGGACCCCCTCCCAGGCAAACTGGCGACCCAGGGACCCCTCCCAGGCAAACTGGGGACACAGGGACCCCTCCCAGGCAAACTGGCGACCCAGGGATCCCCTCCCAGGCAAACTGGGGACACAGGGTTCCCCTCCCAGGCAAACTGGGGACACAGGGACCCTCCCCAGGCAAACTGGGGACCCAGGGACCCCTCCAGGCAAACTGGGGACCCAGGGACCCCCTCCCAGGCAAACTGGGGACACAGGGACCCCTCCCAGGCAAACTGGGGACACAGGGACCCCCTCTAGGCAAACTGGGGACCCAGGGACCCCCTCCCAGGCAAACTGGGGACCCAGGGATCCCCTCCCAGGCAAACTGGGGACCCAGGGACCCCTCCAGGCAAACTGGCGACCCAGGGATCCCCTCCCAGACAAACTGGGGAACAAGGGATCCCCTCCAGGCAAACTGGCGACCCAGTGATCCCCTCCAGGCAAACTGGGGACCCAGGGATCCCCTCCCAGGCAAACTGGGGACTCAGGGATCCCCTCCCAGGCAAACTGGGGACCCAGGGACCCTCCCCAGGCAAACTGGGGACTCAAGGACCCCTCCCAGGCAAACTGGGGACCAAGGGACCCCTCCCAGGGGCAAACTGGGGACACAGGGACCCCCTCCCAGGCAAACTGGGGACCCAGGGACCCCTCCCAGGCAAACTGGGGACCAAGGGACCCCTCCCAGGGGCAAACTGGGGACACAGGGACCCCCTCCCAGGCAAACTGGGGACACAGGGACCCCCTCCCAGGCTAACTGGGGACACAGGGACCCCCTCCCAGGCAAACTGGGGACACAGGCACCCTCCCCAGGCAAACTGGGGACCCAGGGACCCCCTCCAGGCAAACTGGGGACCCAGGGACCCCCTCCCAGGCAAACTGGGGACACAGGGACCCCTCGCAGGCAAACTGGGGACCAAGGGACCCCCTCCCAGGCAAACTGGGGACACAGGGACCCCTCCCAGGCAAACTGGGGACCCAGGGATCCCCTCCAGGCAAACTGGGGTCACAGGGACCCCCTCCCAGACAAACTGGGGACACAGGGACCCCCTCTAGGCAAACTGGGGACCCAGGGACCCCTCCAGGCAAACTGGGGACCCGGGGACCCCCTCCCAAGCAAACTGGGGACCCAGGGACCCCCTCCCAGGCAAACTGGCGACCCAGGGACCCCTCCCAGGCAAACTGGGGACACAGGGACCCCTCCCAGGCAAACTGGCGACCCAGGGATCCCCTCCCAGGCAAACTGGGGACACAGGGTTCCCCTCCCAGGCAAACTGGGGACACAGGGACCCTCCCCAGGCAAACTGGGGACCCAGGGACCCCCTCCAGGCAAACTGGGGACCCAGGGACCCCCTCCCAGGCAAACTGGGGACACAGGGACCCCTCCCAGGCAAACTGGGGACACAGGGACCCCCTCTAGGCAAACTGGGGACCCAGGGAACCCCTCCCAGGCAAACTGGGGACCCAGGGATCCCCTCCCAGGCAAACTGGGGACCCAGGGACCCCTCCAGGCAAACTGGCGACCCAGGGATCCCCTCCCAGACAAACTGGGGAACAAGGGATCCCCTCCAGGCAAACTGGCGACCCAGTGATCCCCTCCAGGCAAACTGGGGACCCAGGGATCCCCTCCCAGGCAAACTGGGGACTCAGGGATCCCCTCCCAGGCAAACTGGGGACCCAGGGACCCTCCCCAGGCAAACTGGGGACTCAAGGACCCCTCCCAGGCAAACTGGGGACAAAGGGACCCCTCCCAGGGGCAAACTGGGGACACAGGGACCCCCTCCCAGGCAAACTGGGGACCCAGGGACCCCTCCCAGGCAAACTGGGGACCAAGGGACCCCTCCCAGGGGCAAACTGGGGACACAGGGACCCCCTCCCAGGCAAACTGGGGACACAGGGACCCCCTCCCAGGCAAACTGGGGACACAGGGACCCCCTCCCAGGCAAACTGGGGACACAGGCACCCTCCCCAGGCAAACTGGGGACCCAGGGACCCCCTCCAGGCAAACTGGGGACCCAGGGACCCCCTCCCAGGCAAACTGGGGACACAGGGACCCCTCCCAGGCAAACTGGGGACACAGGGACCCCCTCTAGGCAAACTGGGGACCCAGGGACCCCCTCCCAGGCAAACTGGGGACCCAGGGATCCCCTCCCAGGCAAACTGGGGACCCAGGGACCCCTCCAGGCAAACTGGCGACCCAGGGATCCCCTCCCAGACAAACTGGGGAACAAGGGATCCCCTCCAGGCAAACTGGCGACCCAGTGATCCCCTCCAGGCAAACTGGGGACCCAGGGATCCCCTCCCAGGCAAACTGGGGACTGAGGGATCCCCTCCCAGGCAAACTGGGGACCCAGGGACCCTCCCCAGGCAAACTGGGGACTCAAGGACCCCTCCCAGGCAAACTGGGGACCAAGGGACCCCTCCCAGGGGCAAACTGGGGACACAGGGACCCCCTCCCAGGCAAACTGGGGACCCAGGGACCCCTCCCAGGCAAACTGGGGACCAAGGGACCCCTCCCAGGGGCAAACTGGGGACACAGGGACCCCCTCCCAGGCAAACTGGGGACACAGGGACCCCCTCCCAGGCAAACTGGGGACACAGGGACCCCCTCCCAGGCAAACTGGGGACACAGGCACCCTCCCCAGGCAAACTGGGGACCCAGGGACCCCCTCCAGGCAAACTGGGGACCCAGGGACCCCCTCCCAGGCAAACTGGGGACACAGGGACCCCTCCCAGGCAAACTGGGGACCAAGGGACCCCCTCCCAGGCAAACTGGGGACACAGGGACCCCTCCCAGGCAAACTGGGGACCCAGGGACCCCCTCCAGGCAAACTGGGGTCACAGGGACCCCCTCCCAGACAAACTGGGGACACAGGGACCCCCTCTAGGCAAACTGGGGACCCAGGGACCCCTCCCAGGCAAACTGGGGACACAGGGACCCCTCCAGGCAAACTGGGGACTCAGGGACCCCTCAAGGCAAACTGGGGACCCGGGGACCCCCTCCCAGGCAAACTGGTGACCCAGGGACCCCTCCCAGGCAAACTGGGGACACAGGGACCCCCTCCCAGGCAAACTGGGGACACAGGGACCCCTCCCAGGCAAACTGGGGACCCAGGGATCCCCTCCCAGGCAAACTGGGGACCCAGGGACCCCCTCCAGGCAAACTGGGGACCCAGGGACCCCCTCCCAGGCAAACTGGGGACACAGGGACCCCCTCCCAGGCAAACTGGGGACACAGGGACCCCCTCTAGGCAAACTGGGGACTCAAGGACCCCTCCCAGGCAACCTGGGGACCAAGGGACCCCTCCCAGGGGCAAACTGGGGACACAGGGACCCCCTCCCAGGCAAACTGGGGACCCAGGGACCCCTCCCAGGCAAACTGGGGACCAAGGGACCCCTCCCAGGGGCAAACTGGGGACACAGGGACCCCCTCCCAGGCAAACTGGGGACACAGGGACCCCCTCCCAGGCAAACTGGGGACACAGGGACCCCCTCCCAGGCAAACTGGGGACGAAGGGACCCTCCCCAGGCAAACTGGGGACACAGGGACCCCCTCTAGGCAAACTGGGGACCCAGGGACCCCCTCCCAGGCAAACTGGGGACCCAGGGATCCCCTCCCAGGCAAACTGGGGACCCAGGGACCCCTCCAGGCAAACTGGCGACCCAGGGATCCCCTCCCAGACAAACTGGGGAACAAGGGATCCCCTCCAGGCAAACTGGCAACCCAGTGATCCCCTCCAGGCAAACTGGGGACCCAGGGATCCCCTCCCAGGCAAACTGGGGACTCAGGGATCCCCTCCCAGGCAAACTGGGGACCCAGGGACCCTCCCCAGGCAAACTGGGGACTCAAGGACCCCTCCCAGGCAAACTGGGGACCAAGGGACCCCTCCCAGGGGCAAACTGGGGACACAGGGACCCCCTCCCAGGCAAACTGGGGACCCAGGGACCCCTCCCAGGCAAACTGGGGACCAAGGGACCCCTCCCAGGGGCAAACTGGGGACACAGGGACCCCCTCCCAGGCAAACTGGGGACACAGGGACCCCCTCCCAGGCAAACTGGGGACACAGGGACCCCCTCCCAGGCAAACTGGGGACACAGGCACCCTCCCCAGGCAAACTGGGGACCCAGGGACCCCCTCCAGGCAAACTGGGGACCCAGGGACCCCCTCCCAGGCAAACTGGGGACACAGGGACCCCTCCCAGGCAAACTGGGGACCAAGGGACCCCCTCCCAGGCAAACTGGGGACACAGGGACCCCTCCCAGGCAAACTGGGGACCCAGGGATCCCCTCCAGGCAAACTGGGGTCACAGGGACCCCCTCCCAGACAAACTGGGGACACAGGGACCCCCTCTAGGCAAACTGGGGACCCAGGGACCCCTCCAGGCAAACTGGGGACCCGGGGACCCCCTCCCAGGCAAACTGGGGACCCAGGGACCCCCTCCCAGGCAAACTGGCGACCCAGGGACCCCTCCCAGGCAAACTGGGGACACAGGGACTCCTCCCAGGCAAACTGGCGACCCAGGGATCCCCTCCCAGGCAAACTGGGGACACAGGGTTCCCCTCCCAGGCAAACTGGGGACACAGGGACCCTCCCCAGGCAAACTGGGGACCCAGGGACCCCCTCCAGGCAAACTGGGGACCCAGGGACCCCCTCCCAGGCAAACTGGGGACACAGGGACCCCTCCCAGGCAAACTGGGGACACAGGGACCCCCTCTAGGCAAACTGGCGACCCAGGGATCCCCTCCCAGGCAAACTGGGGACACAGGGTTCCCCTCCCAGGCAAACTGGGGACACAGGGACCCCTCCCAGGCAAACTGGGGACACAGGGACCCCCTCTAGGCAAACTGGGGACCCAGGGACCCCCTCCCAGGCAAACTGGGGACCCAGGGATCCCCTCCCAGGCAAACTGGGGACCCAGGGACCCCTCCAGGCAAACTGGCGACCCAGGGATCCCCTCCCAGACAAACTGGGGAACAAGGGATCCCCTCCAGGCAAACTGGCGACCCAGTGATCCCCTCCAGGCAAACTGGGGACCCAGGGATCCCCTCCCAGGCAAACTGGGGACTCAGGGATCCCCTCCCAGGCAAACTGGGGACCCAGGGACACTCCCCAGGCAAACTGGGGACTCAAGGACCCCTCCCAGGCAAACTGGGGACCAAGGGACCCCTCCCAGGGGCAAACTGGGGACACAGGGACCCCCTCCCAGGCAAACTGGGGACACAGGGACCCCTCCCAGGCAAACTGGGGACCAAGGGACCCCTCCCAGGGGCAAACTGGGGACACAGGGACCCCCTCCCATGCAAACTGGGGACACAGGGACCCCCTCCCAGGCAAACTGGGGACACAGGGACCCCCTCCCAGGCAAACTGGGGACTCAGGCACCCTCCCCAGGCAAACTGGGGACCCAGGGACCCCCTCCAGGCAAACTGGGGACCCAGGGACCCCCTCCCAGGCAAACTGGGGACACAGGGACCCCTCCCAGGCAAACTGGGGACACAGGGACCCCCTCTAGGCAAACTGGGGACCCAGGGACCCCCTCCCAGGCAAACTGGGGACCCAGGGATCCCCTCCCAGGCAAACTGGGGACCCAGGGACCCCTCCAGGCAAACTGGCGACCCAGGGATCCCCTCCCAGACAAACTGGGGAACAAGGGATCCCCTCCAGGCAAACTGGCGACCCAGTGATCCCCTCCAGGCAAACTGGGGACCCAGGGATCCCCTCCCAGGCAAACTGGGGACTCAGGGATCCCCTCCCAGGCAAACTGGGGACCCAGGGACCCTCCCCAGGCAAACTGGGGACACAAGGACCCCTCCCAGGCAAACTGGGGACCAAGGGACCCCTCCCAGGGGCAAACTGGGGACACAGGGACCCCCTCCCAGGCAAACTGGGGACCCAGGGACCCCTCCCAGGCAAACTGGGGACCAAGGGACCCCTCCCAGGGGCAAACTGGGGACACAGGGACCCCCTCCCAGGCAAACTGGGGACACAGGGACCCCCTCCCAGGCAAACTGGGGACACAGGGACCCCCTCCCAGGCAAACTGGGGACACAGGCACCCTCCCCAGGCAAACTGGGGACCCAGGGACCCCCTCCAGGCAAACTGGGGACCCAGGGACCCCCTCCCAGGCAAACTGGGGACACAGGGACCCCTCCCAGGCAAACTGGCGACCAAGGGACCCCCTCCCAGGCAAACTGGGGACACAGGGACCCCTCCCAGGCAAACTGGGGACCCAGGGACCCCCTCCAGGCAAACTGGGGTCACAGGGACCCCCTCCCAGACAAACTGGGGACACAGGGACCCCCTCTAGGCAAACTGGGGACCCAGGGACCCCTCCAGGCAAACTGGGGACCCGGGGACCCCCTCCAGGGACCCCTCCCAGGCAAACTGGGGACACAGGGACCCCTCCAGGCAAACTCTGGACTCAGTGATCCCCTCCAGGCAAACTGGGGACCCAGGGATCCCCTCCCAGGCAAACTGGGGACTCAGGGATCCCCTCCCAGGCAAACTGGGGACCCAGGGACCCTCCCCAGGCAAACTGGGGACTCAAGGACCCCTCCCAGGCAAACTGGGGACCAAGGGACCCCTCCCAGGGGCAAACTGGGGACAGAGGGACCCCCTCCCAGGCAAACTGGGGACCCAGGGACCCCTCCCAGGCAAACTGGGGACCAAGGGACCCCTCCCAGGGGCAAACTGGGGACACAGGGACCCCCTCCCAGGCAAACTGGGGACACAGGGACCCCCTCCCAGGCAAACTGGGGACACAGGGACCCCCTCCCAGGCAAACTGGGGGCACAGGCACCCTCCCCAGGCAAACTGGGGACCCAGGGACCCCCTCCAGGCAAACTGGGGACCCAGGGACCCCCTCCCAGGCAAACTGGGGACACAGGGACCCCTCCCAGGCAAACTGGGGACCAAGGGACCCCCTCCCAGGCAAACTGGGGACACAGGGACCCCTCCCAGGCAAACTGGGGATCCAGGGACCCCCTCCAGGCAAACTGGGGTCACAGGGACCCCCTCCCAGACAAACTGGGGACACAGGGACCCCCTCTAGGCAAACTGGGGACCCAGGGACCCCTCCAGGCAAACTGGGGACCCGGGGACCCCCTCCAGGGACCCCTCCCAGGCAAACTGGGGACACAGGGACCCCTCCAGGCAAACTGGGGACTCAGGGACCCCTCAAGGCAAACTGGGGACCCGGGGACCCCCTCCCAGGCAAACTGGTGACCCAGGGACCCCTCCCAGGCAAACTGGGGACACAGGGACCCCCTCCCAGGCAAACTGGGGACACAGGGACCCCTCCCAGGCAAACTGGGGACCCACGGATCCCCTCCCAGGCAAACTGGGGACCCAGGGACCCCCTCCAGGCAAACTGGGGACCCAGGGACCCCCTCCCAGGCAAACTGGGGACACAGGGACCCCCTCCCAGGCAAACTGGGGACACAGGGACCCCCTCTAGGCAAACTGGGGACTCAAGGACCCCTCCCAGGCAAACTGGGGACAAAGGGACCCTCCCCAGGCAAACTGGGGACCCAGGGACCCCCTCCAGGCAAACTGGGGACCCAGGGACCCCCTCCCAGGCAAACTGGGGACACAGGGACCCCCTCCCAGGCAAACTGGGGACACAGGGACCCCCTCTAGGCAAACTGGGGACTCAGGGACCCCTCCAGGCAAACTGGGGACCCGGGGACCCCCTCCCAGGCAAACTGGCGACCCAGGGACCCCTCCCAGGCAAACTGGGGACCCAGGACCCCCTCCAGGCAAATTGGGGACCCAGGGATCCCCTCCCAGGCAAAATGGGGACCCAGGGACCCCCTCCCAGGCAAACTGGGGACACAGGGACCCCCTCCAGGCAAACTGGGGACCCAGGGACCCCTCCTTGCAAACTGGGGACCCAGGGACCCCCTCCCAGGCAAACTGGGGACCCAGGGACCCCCTCCAGGCAAACTGGGGACACAGGGACCCCCTCTAGGCAAACTGGGGACCCAGGGACCCCTCCAGGCAAACTGGGGACCCGGGGACCCCCTCCCAGGCAAACTGGGGACCCAGGGACCCCTCCCAGGCAAACTGGGGACACAGGGACCCCTTCCAGGGGCAAACTGGGGACACAGGGACCCCCTCCCAGGCAAACTGGGGACACAGGGACCCCTCCCAGGCAAACTGGGGACCCAGGGATCCCCTCCCAGGCAAACTGGGGACCCAGGGACCCCCTCCAGGCAAACTGGGGACCCAGGGACCCCCTCCCAGGCAAACTGGGGACACAGGGACCCCCTCCCAGGCAAACTGGGGACACAGGGACCCCTCCCAGGCAAACTGGGGACCCAGGACCCCCTCCAGGCAAATTGGGGACCCAGGGATCCCCTCCCAGGCAAAATGGGGACCCAGGGACCCCCTCCCAGGCAAACTGGGGACACAGGGACCCCCTCCAGGCAAACTGGGGACCCAGGGACACCTCCTTGCAAACTGGGGACCCAGGGACCCCCTCCCAGGCAAACTGGCGACCCAGGGACCCCTCCCAGGCAAACTGGGGACACAGGGACCCCTCCCAGGCAAACTGGCGACCCAGGGATCCCCTCCCAGGCAAACTGGGGACACAGGGTTCCCCTCCCAGGCAAACTGGGGACACAGGGACCCCCTCCCAGGCAAACTGGGGACACAGGGACCCCCTCTAGGCAAACTGGGGACTCAGGGACCCCTCCAGGCAAACTGGGGACCCGGGGACCCCCTCCCAGGCAAACTGGCGACCCAGGGACCCCTCCCAGGCAAACTGGGGACCCAGGACCCCCTCCAGGCAAATTGGGGACCCAGGGATCCCCTTCCAGGCAAAATGGGGACCCAAGGACCCCCTCCCAGGCAAACTGGGGACACAGGGACCCCCTCCAGGCAAACTGGGGACCCAGGGACCCCTCCTTGCAAACTGGGGACCCAGGGACCCCCTCCCAGGCAAACTGGCGACCCAGGGACCCCTCCCAGGCAAACTGGGGACACAGGGACCCCTCCCAGGCAAACTGGCGACCCAGGGATCCCCTCCCAGGCAAACTGGGGACACAGGGTTCCCCTCCCAGGCAAACTGGGGACACAGGGACCCTCCCCAGGCAAACTGGGGACACAGGGACCCCTCCCAGGCAAACTGGGGACCCAGGGACCCCCTCCCAGGCAAACTGGGGATACAGGGACCCCTCCCAGGCAAACTGGGGACCCAGGGATCCCCTCCCAGGCAAACTGGGGACCCAGGGACCCCCTCCAGGCAAACTGGGGACCCAGGGACCCCCTCCCAGGCAAACTGGGGACACAGGGACCCCCTCCCAGGCAAACTGGGGACACAGGGACCCCCTCTAGGCAAACTGGGGACCCAGGGACCCCCTCCCAGGCAAACTGGGGACCCAGGGATCCCCTCCCAGGCAAACTGGGGACCCAGGGACCCCTCCAGGCAAACTGGGGACCCAGGGACCCCTCCCAGGCAAACTGGCGACCCAGGGACCCCTCCTTGCAAACTGGGGACACAGGGACCCCTCCCAGGCAAACTGGCGACCCAGGGATCCCCTCCCAGGCAAACTGGGGACTCAGGGTTCCCCTCCCAGGCAAACTGGGGACCCAGGGACCCTCCCCAGGCAAACTGGGGACACAGGGACCCCTCCCAGACAAACTGGGGACCCAGGGACCCCCTCCCAGGCAAACTGGGGACACAGGGACCCCCTCCCAGGCAAACTGGGGACACAGGGACCCCTCCAGGCAAACTGGGGACTCAGGGACACCTCCAGGCAAACTGGGGACCCGGGGAGCCCCTCCCAGGCAAACTGGCGACCCAGGGACCCCTCCCAGGCAAACTGGGGACACAGGGACCCCCTCCCAGGCAAACTGGGGACACAGGGACCCCTCCCAGGCAAACTGGGGACCCAGGGATCCCCTCCCAGGCAAACTGGGGACCCAGGGACCCCCTCCAGGCAAACTGGGGACCCGGGGACCCCCTCCCAGGCAAACTGGGGACCCAGGGACCCCTCCCAGGCAAACTGGGGACACAGGGACCCCTTCCAGGGGCAAACTGGGGACACAGGGACCCCCTCCCAGGCAAACTGGGGACACAGGGACCCCCTCTAGGCAAACTGGGGACCCAGGGACCCCCTCCCAGGCAAACTGGGGACCCAGGGATCCCCTCCCAGGCAAACTGGGGACCCAGGGACCCCTCCAGGCAAACTGGGGACCCAGGGACCCCCTCCCAGGCAAACTGGCGACCCAGTGATCCCCTCCAGGCAAACTGGCGACCCAGGGATCCCCTCCCAGGCAAACTGGGGACTCAGGGATCCCCTCTAGGCAAACTGGGGACACAGGGACCCCTCCCAGGCAAACTGGGGACACAGGGACCCCCTCTAGGCAAACTGGGGACCCAGGGACCCCCTCCCAGGCAAACTGGGGACACAGGGATCCCCTCCCAGGCAAACTGGGGACACAGGGACCCTCCCCAGGCAAACTTTGGACCCAGGGACCCCTCCAGGCAAACTGGGGACCAAGGGACCCCTCCCAGGCAAACTGGGGACCCAGGGACCCCCTCCAGGCAAACTGGGGACCCAGGGACCCCCTCCCAGGCAAACTGGGGACACAGGGACCCCCTCCCAGGCAAACTGGGGACACAGGGACCCCCTCTAGGCAAACTGGGGACTCAGGGACCCCTCTAGGCAAACTGGGGACACGGGGACCCCCTCCCAGGCAAACTGGGGACCCAGGGACCCCCTCCCAGGCAAACTGGGGTCCCAGGGACCCCTCCAGGCAAACTGGGGACCCAGGGACCCCTCCTGGCAAACTGGGGACCCAGGGACCCCCAGTGACAAACTGGCAAACTGGGGACCCCAGGCAAACTGGGGACACAGGGACCCCCTCCCAGACAAACTGGGGACACAGGGACCCCCTCTAGGCAAACTGGGGACACAGGGACCCCCTCCCAGGCAAACTGGGGACACAGGGACCACCTCCAGGCAAATTGGGGACCCAGGGACCCCCTCCCAGGCAAACTGGGGACCCAGGGACCCCCTCTCAGGCAAACTGGGGACCCGGGGACCCCCTCCAGGCAAACTGGGGACCCAGGGATCCCCTCCCAGGCAAACTGGGGACCCAGGGACCCCCTCCAGGCAAATTGGGGACCCAGGGACCCCCTCCCAGGCAAACTGGGGACCCAGGGACCCCCTCCAGGCAAACTGGGGACCCAGGGACCCCTCCTTGCAAACTGGGGACACAGGGACCCCTCCCAGGCAAACTGGCGACCCAGGGATCCCCTCCCAGGCAAACTGGGGACACAGGGTTCCCCTCCCAGGCAAACTGGGGACACAGGGACCCTCCCCAGGCAAACTGGGGACACAGGGACCCCTCCCAGACAAACTGGGGACCCAGGGACCCCCTCCCAGGCAAACTGGGGACACAGGGACCCCCTCCCAGGCAAACTGGGGACACAGGGACCCCTCCAGGCAAACTGGGGACTCAGGGACCCCTCCAGGCAAACTGGGGACCCGGGGACCCCCTCCCAGGCAAACTGGCGACCCAGGGACCCCTTCCAGGCAAACTGGGGACACAGGGACCCCCTCCCAGGCAAACTGGGGACACAGGGACCCCTCCCAGGCAAACTGGGGACCCAGGGATCCCCTCCCAGGCAAACTGGGGACCCAGGGACCCCCTCCAGGCAAACTGGGGACCCAGGGACCCCCCCCCAGGCAAACTGGGGACACAGGGACCCCCTCCCAGGCAAACTGGGGACACAGGGACCCCCTCTAGGCAAACTGGGGACTCAAGGACCCCTCCCAGGCAAACTGGGGACCAAGGTACCCCTCCCAGGGGCAAACTGGGGACAGAGGGACCCCCTCCCAGGCAAACTGGGGACCCAGGGACCCCTCCCAGGCAAACTGGGGACCAAGGGACCCCTCCCAGGGGCAAACTGGGGACACAGGGACCCCCTCCCAGGCAAACTGGGGACACAGGGACCCCCTCCCAGGCAAACTGGGGACACAGGGACCCTCCCCAGGCAAACTGGGGACCCAGGGACCCCCTCCAGGCAAACTGGGGACCCAGGGACCCCCTCCCAGGCAAACTGGGGACACAGGGACCCCTCACAGGCAAACTGGGGACCAAGGGACCCCCTCCCAGGCAAACTGGGGACACAGGGACCCCTCCCAGGCAAACTGGGGACCCAGGGACCCCCTCCAGGCAAACTGGGGTCACAGGGACCCCCTCCCAGACAAACTGGGGACACAGGGACCCCTCCCAGGCAAACTGGCGACCCAGGGATCCCCTCCCAGGCAAACTGGGGACACAGGGTTCCCCTCCCAGGCAAACTGGGGACACAGGGACCCTCCCCAGGCAAACTGGGGACCCAGGGACCCCTCCCAAACAAACTGGGGACCCAGGGACCCCCTCCCAGGCAAACTGGGGACACAGGGACCCCTCCCAGGCAAACTGGGGACCCAGGGATCCCCTCCCAGGCAAACTGGGGACCCAGGGACCCCCTCCCAGGCAAACTGGGGACACAGGGACCCCCTCCCAGGCAAACTGGGGACACAGGGACCCCTCTAGGCAAACTGGGGACCCAGGGACCCCCTCCCAGGCAAACTGGGGACCCAGGGATCCCCTCCCAGGCAAACTGGGGACCCAGGGACCCCTCCAGGCAAACTGGGGACCCAGGGACCCCCTCCCAGGCAAACTGGCGACCCAGTGATCCCCTCCAGGCAAACTGGCGACCCAGGGATCCCCTCCCAGGCAAACTGGGGACTCAGGGATCCCCTCTAGGCAAACTGGGGACACAGGGACCCCTCCCAGGCAAACTGGGGACCCAGGGACCCCCTCCCAGGCAAACTGGGGACACAGGGATCCCCTCCCAGGCAAACTGGGGACACAGGGACCCTCCCCAGGCAAACTTTGGACCCAGGGACCCCTCCAGGCAAACTGGGGACCAAGGGACCCCTCCCAGGCAAACTGGGGACCCAGGGACCCCCTCCAGGCAAATTGGGGATCCAGGGACCCCCTCCCAGGCAAACTGGGGACACAGGGACCCGCTCCCAGGCAAACTGGGGACACAGGGACCCCCTCTAGGCAAACTGGGGACTCAGGGACCCCTCTAGGCAAACTGGGGACACGGGGACCCCCTCCCAGGCAAACTGGGGACCCAGGGACCCCCTCCCAGGCAAACTGGCGACCCAGGGATCCCCTCCCAGGCAAACTGGGGACCCAGGGACCCCTCCCAGGCAAACTGGGGACCCAGGGACCCCCTCCCAGGCAAACTGGGGACACAGGGATCCCCTCCCAGGCAAACTGGGGACACAGGGACCCTCCCCAGGCAAACTTTGGACCCAGGGACCCCTCCAGGCAAACTGGGGACCAAGGGACCCCTCCCAGGCAAACTGGGGACCCAGGGACCCCCTCCAGGCAAATTGGGGATCCAGGGACCCCCTCCCAGGCAAACTGGGGACACAGGGACCCGCTCCCAGGCAAACTGGGGACACAGGGACCCCCTCTAGGCAAACTGGGGACTCAGGGACCCCTCTAGGCAAACTGGGGACACGGGGACCCCCTCCCAGGCAAACTGGGGACCCAGGGACCCCCTCCCAGGCAAACTGGCGACCCAGGGATCCCCTCCCAGGCAAACTGGGGACCCAGGGACCCCTCCAGGCAAACTGGGGACCCAGGGACCCCTCCTGGCAAACTGGGGACCCAGGGACCCCCAGTGGCAAACTGGCAAACTGGGGACCCCAGGCAAACTGGGGACACAGGGACCCCCTCCCAGACAAACTGGGGACACAGGGACCCCCTCTAGGCAAACTGGGGACACAGGGACCCCTCCCAGGCAAACTGGGGACCCAGGGACCCCCTCCAGGCAAACTGGGGACACAGGGATCCCCTCCCAGGCAAACTGGGGACACAGGGACCCTCCCCAGGCAAACTTTGGACCCAGGGACCCCTCCAGGCAAACTGGGGACCAAGGGACCCCTCCCAGGCAAACTGGGGACCCAGGGACCCCCTCCAGGCAAATTGGGGATCCAGGGACCCCCTCCCAGGCAAACTGGGGACACAGGGACCCCCTCTAGGCAAACTGGGGACTCAGGGACCCCTCTAGGCAAACTGGGGACACGGGGACCCCCTCCCAGGCAAACTGGGGACCCAGGGACCCCCTCCCAGGCAAACTGGCGACCCAGGGATCCCCTCCCAGGCAAACTGGGGACCCAGGGACCCCTCCAGGCAAACTGGGGACCCAGGGACCCCTCCTGGCAAACTGGGGACCCAGGGA
Organism: Oncorhynchus clarkii lewisi; assembly: GCF_045791955.1. NCBI lineage: Eukaryota > Metazoa > Chordata > Actinopteri > Salmoniformes > Salmonidae > Oncorhynchus > Oncorhynchus clarkii. The sequence goes on from NC_092149.1 coordinate 87,138,108, forward strand.
CCCCCAGTGGCAAACTGGCAAACTGGGGACCCCAGGCAAACTGGGGACACAGGGACCCCCTCCCAGACAAACTGGGGACACAGGGACCCCCTCTAGGCAAACTGGGGACACAGGGACCCCTCCCAGGCAAACTGGCGACCCAGGGATCCCCTCCCAGGCAAACTGGGGACACAGGGATCCCCTCCCAGGCAAACTGGGGACACAGGGACCCTCCCCAGGCAAACTGGGGACCCAGGGACCCCTCCAGGCAAACTGGGGATCAAGGGACCCCTCCCAGGCAAACTGGGGACCCAGGGACCCCCTCCAGGCAAACTGGGGACCCGGGGATCCCCTCTCAGGCAAACTGGGGACCCGGGGACCCCCTCCAGGCAAACTGGTGACCCAGGGACAACCTCCCAGGCAAACTGGGGACCCAGGGATCCCCTCCCAGGCAAACTGGGTACCCAGGGACCCCCTCCAGGCAAACTGGGGACACAGGGACGCCCTCCAGGCAAACTGTCGACCCAGGGACCCCCTCCCAGGCAAACTGGGGACCCAGGGACCCCCTCCAGGCAAACTGGGGACACAGGGACGCCCTCCAGGCAAACTGGCGACCCAGGGACCCCCTCCTAGGCAAACTGGGGAACCAGGGACCCCTCCCAGGCAAACTGGGGACCCAGGGACCCCTCCCAGGGGCAAACTGGGGACACAGGGACCCCCTCCCAGGCAAACTGGGGACACAGGGACCCCTTCCAGGCAAACTGGGGAAACAGGGACCCCTCCCAGGCAAACTGGGGACCCAGGGACCCCCTCCAGGCAAACTGGGGACACAGGGATGCCCTCCCAGGCAAACTGGGGAACCAGGGATCCCCTCCAGGCAAACTGGGGACCCAGGGACCCCTTCCAGGCAAACTGGGGACCCAGGGACCCCTCCCAGGGGCAAACTGGGGACACAGGGACCCCTCCCAGGCAAACTGGGGACACAGGGACCCCTCCCAGGCATACTGGGGACCCATGGATCCCCTCCCAGGCAAACTGGGGACACAGGGACCCCCTCCCAGACAAACTGGGGACACAGGGACCCCCTCTAGGCAAACTGGGGACACAGGGACCCCTCCCAGGCAAACTGGCGACCCAGGGATCCCCTCCCAGGCAAACTGGGGACACAGGGATCCCCTCCCAGGCAAACTGGGGACACAGGGACCCTCCCCAGGCAAACTGGGGACCCAGGGACCCCTCCAGGCAAACTGGGGATCAAGGGACCCCTCCCAGGCAAACTGGGGACCCAGGGACCCCCTCCAGGCAAACTGGGGACCCGGGGATCCCCTCTCAGGCAAACTGGGGACCCGGGGACCCCCTCCAGGCAAACTGGTGACCCAGGGACAACCTCCCAGGCAAACTGGGGACCCAGGGATCCCCTCCCAGGCAAACTGGGGACCCAGGGACCCCCTCCAGGCAAACTGGGGACACAGGGACGCCCTCCAGGCAAACTGTCGACCCAGGGACCCCCTCCCAGGCAAACTGGGGACCCAGGGACCCCCTCCAGGCAAACTGGGGACACAGGGACGCCCTCCAGGCAAACTGGCGACCCAGGGACCCCCTCCTAGGCAAACTGGGGAACCAGGGACCCCTCCCAGGCAAACTGGGGACCCAGGGACCCCTCCCAGGGGCAAACTGGGGACACAGGGACCCCCTCCCAGGCAAACTGGGGACACAGGGACCCCTTCCAGGCAAACTGGGGAAACAGGGACCCCTCCCAGGCAAACTGGGGACCCAGGGACCCCCTCCAGGCAAACTGGGGACACAGGGATGCCCTCCCAGGCAAACTGGGGAACCAGGGATCCCCTCCAGGCAAACTGGGGACCCAGGGACCCCTTCCAGGCAAACTGGGGACCCAGGGACCCCTCCCAGGGGCAAACTGGGCACACAGGGACCCCTCCCAGGCAAACTGGGGACACAGGGACCCCTCCCAGGCATACTGGGGACCCATGGATCCCCTCCCAGGCAAACTGGGGACCCAGGAACCCCCTCCAGGCAAACTGGGGACCCAGGGACCCCTCCCACGGGCAAACTGGGGACACAGGGACCCCTCCCAGGCAAACTGGGGACCCAGGGATTCCCTCCCAGGCAAACTGGGGACCCAGGGACCCCCTCCAGGCAAACTGGGGACCCAGGGACCCCCTCCCAGGCAAACTGGGGACCCAGGGATCCCCTCCCAGGCAAACTGGGGACCCAGGGACCCCTCCAGGCAAACTGGGGACCCAGGGACCCCCTCCCAGGCAAACTGGGGAACCAGGGATCCCCTCCCAGGCAAACTGGGGACCCAGGGACCCCCTCCATGCAAACTGGGGACCCAGGGACCCACTCTAGGCAAACTGGGGACCCAGGGACCCCCTCCCAGGCAAACTGGGGATCCAGGGATCCCCTCCCAGGCAAACTGGGGACCCAGGGACCCCTACAGTCCAACTGGGGACCCAGGGACCCCCTCCCAGGCAAACTGGCGACCCAGGGATCCCCTCCCAGGCAACCTGTGGACCCAGGGACCCCTCCCAGGCAAACTGGGGACCCAGGGACCCCTCCTAGGCAAACTGGGGACCCAGGGACCACTCCCAGGCAAACTGGGGACCCAGGGACCACTCCCAGGCAAACTGGGGACCCAGGGACCCCCTCCAGGCAAACTGGGGACACAGGGACGCCCTCCAGGCAAACTGTCGACCCAGGGACCCCCTCCCAGGCAAACTGGTGACCCAGGGACCCCTCTCAGGCAAACTGGGGACCCAGGGACCCCTTCCAGGCAAACTGGCGACCCAGGGATCCCCCCCAGGCAAACTGGGGACCAAGGGACCCCTCCCAGGCAAACTGGGGACCCAGGGACCCCTCCCAGGGGCAAACTGGGGACACAGGGATCCCCTCCCAGGCAAACTGGGGACACAGGGACCCCCTCCAGGCAAACTGGGGACCCAGGGACCCCTCCCAGGCAAACTGGTGACCCAGGGACCCCTCTCAGGCAAACTGGGGACCCAGGGACCCCCTCCAGGCAAACTGGGGACCCAGGGACCCCTCCCAGGGGCAAACTGGGGACACAGGGATCCCCTCCCAGGCAAACTGGGGACACAGGGACCCCCTCCAGGCAAACTGGGGACCCAGGGACCCCTCCGAGGCAAACTGGCGACCCAGGGATCCCCTCTTAGGCAAACTGGCAACCCAGGACCCTGCCCAGGCATACTGGCGACCCAGGGACCCCCTCCCAGGCAAACTGGGGACCCAGGGACCCGCTCCAGGCAAACTGGGGACCCAGGGACCCACTCTAGGCAAACTGGGGACCCAGGGACCCCCTCCCAGGCAAACGGGGGATCCAGGGATCCCCTCCCAGGCAAACTGGGGACCCAGGGACCCCTACAGTCCAACTGGGGACCCAGGGACCCCCTCCCAGGCAAACTGGCGACCCAGGGATCCCCTCCCAGGCAAACTGGGGAACAAGGGATCCCCTCCAGGCATCCTGGGGACTCAGGGATCCCCTCCCAGGCAAACTGGGGACCCAGGGATCCCCTCCAGGCAAACTGGCGACCCAGGGACCCTCTCCAGGCAAACTGGGGACCCAGGGACCCCTGCCAGGCAAACTGGAGACCTAGGGACCCCTCCCAGGAAAACTGGGGACCCAGGGACCCCTCCCAGGCAAACTGGGGACCCAGGGACCCCTCTCAGGCAAACTGGGGACCCAGGGACCCCCTCCAGGCAAACTGGCGACCCAGGGATCCCCCCAGGCAAACTGGGGACCAAGGGACCCCTCCCAGGCAAACTGGGGACCCAGGGACCCCTCCCAGGGGCAAACTGGGGACACAGGGATCCCCTCCCAGGCAAACTGGGGACACAGGGACCCACTCCAGGCAAACTGGGGACCCAGGGACCCCTCCAGGCAAACTGGCGACCCAGGACCCTGCCCAGGCAAACTGGCGACCCAGGGACCCCCTCCCAGGCAAACTGGGGACCCAGGGACCCCTCCCAGGGGCAAACTGGGGACACAGGGATCCCCTCCCAGGCAAACTGGGGACACAGGGACCCCTCCAGAAAAACTGGGGACACAGGGACCCCTCCCAGGCAAACTGGCGACCCAGGGATCCCCCTCCAGGCAAACTGGTGACTCAGGGTACCCCTCCAGGCAAACTGGCGACCCAGGGATCACCTCCCAGGCAAACTGGCGACCCAGGACCCTGCCCAGGCAAACTGGCGACCCAGGGACTCCCTCCCAGGCAAACTGGCGACCCAGGGATCCCCTCCCAGGCAAACTGGGGACTCAGGGATCCCCTCCCAGGCAAACTGGGGACCCAGGGACCCTCCCCAGGCAAACTGGGGACCCAGGGACCCCTCCAGGCAAACTGGGGACCCAGGGACCCCCTCCCAGGCGACCCAGGGACCCAGGGATCCCCTCCCAGGCAAACTGGGGACCCAGGGACCCCCTCCAGGCAAACTGGGGACCCAGGGATCCCCCCCAGGCAAACTGGGGACCAAGGGACCCCTCCCAGGCAAACTGGGGACCCAGGGACCCCTCCCAGGGGCAAACTGGGGAACAAGGGATCCCCTGCAGGCAAACTGGGGACCCAGGGACCCCCTCCCAGGCAAACTGGGGACCCAGGGATCCCCTCCCAGGCAAACTGGGGACCCAGGGACCCCCTCCAGGCAAACTGGGGACCCAGGGACCCCTCCAGGCAAACTGGGGACCCAGGGACCCCCTCCCAGGCAAACTGGCGACCCAGGGATCCCCTCCCAGGCAACCTGGGATCCAGGGATCCCCACCAGGCAAACTGGGGACCCAGGGATCCCCTCCAGGCAAACTGGCGACCCAGGGACCCTGCCCAGGCAAACTGGCGACCCAGGGATCCCCTCCCAGGCAATCTGGCGACCCAGGGACCCCCCTCCCCTCCTTGACAAACTGGCGACCCAGGGACCCCCCCCCCCCCAGGCAAACTGGCGACCCAGGGACCCCCTCCCAGGCAAACTGGCGACCCAGGGATCCCCTCCAGGCAAACTGGCGACCCAGGGATCCCCTCCCAGGCAAACTGGCGACCCAGGGACCCTGCCCAGGCAAACTGGCGACCCAGGGATCCCCTCCCAGGCAAACTGGCGACCCAGGGACCCCCTCCCAGGCAATCTGGTGACCCAGGGATCCCCTCCCAGGCAAACTGGCGACCCAGGGATCCCCTCCCAGGCAAACTGGCGACCCAGGGATGCCCTCCCAGGCAAACTGGCGACCCAGGGAACCCCTCCCAGGCAAACTGGCGACCCAGGGACCCCTCCCAGGCAAACTGTCGACCCAGGGACCCCCCTCCCAGGCAAACTGGCGACCCAGGGACCCCTCCATCCTGTTGCCATGTCTTATTAGGTGAAGGATAATGGAGAAGTAATCACTGTTTAAAAAATGTATAGATTTGGTAGATAAAGATATTTTCACCTTCCCACAGTTACATCTATTCACTCCGGTGTTTAATTGCTACATTGTAATTATTTCACCACCATGGCCTATTTATTTCCTTTACCTCCCTTATCTCACCTCATTTGCACACGTTGTATATAGACTTGTTTATTCTGTATTATTGACTGTATGTTTGTTTTACTCCATGTGTAACTCTGTGTTGTTGTTTGTGTCGCACTGATATGCTTTATCTTTGCCAGGTCGCAGTTGTAAATTGGAATTTGTTCTCAACTTGCCTACCTGGTTAAATAAAGGTGTTCTCAACTAGCCTACCTGGTTAAATAAAAAGGGAAATAAAAATAAATAATAATAATAGTTGGAACATAGGCTTTTGTCACATCTTCTTCTGCTCTTCCCCTCCGAGAATACAACGTCGCCAGAATACTCTCCACCGGTCCTAGGATTCAACATTAAGCACACCTGTTAATCTTTATGATTCACACCAGTTAATCTTTATGATTCACACCTGTTAATCATTATGATTCACACCGGTATACAGTACCAGTCAACAGTTTGGACACACCTACTAATTTCAGGGTTTTTCTTTATTTTTACTATTTTCTACATTGTATAATAATAGTGAAGACATCAAAACTATGAAATAACACATATGGAATCATGTAGTATCAAAAAAAGTATTAAACAAATCAAAATATATGTTACATTTGAGATTCTTCAAAATAGCCCACCCTTTGCCTTGATGACAGCTTTGCACACTCTTGGCATTCTCTCAACCAGCTTCAAAAGGTGGAATGCATTTCAATTAACAGGTGTGCCTTGTTAAAAGTTCATTTGTGGAATTTCTCTCCTTCTTAATGCGTTTGAGACAATCAGTTATGTTCTGACAAGGTAGGGGTGGTAAACAGAAAACAGCCCTATTTGGTAAAGAGCAAGTCCATATTATGGCAAGAACAGCTCAAATAAGCAAAGAGAAACGACAGTCCATCATTACTTTAAGACAAGAAGGTCAGTCAATAAGGAACATTTCAAGAACTTTGAAAGTTTCTTCAAGTGCAGTCGCAAAAACCATCAAGCGCTACGATGAAACTGGCTCTCATGAGGACCGCCACAGGAAAGGAAGACCCAGAGTTACCTCTGCTGCAGAGGATAAGTTCATTAGAGTTACCAGCCTTAGAAATCGGCAATTAACTGCACTTCAAATTGCATCTCACAGAGATCAAGTAACAGACACATTTCAACATCAACTGTTCAGAGGAGAGTGCGTGAATCAAGCTTTCATGATTGAATTGCTGCATAGAAACCACTACTAAAGGACGCCAATAATAAGAAGAGACTTGCACTGGCTTCCTGTCAAAGCAAGGGCTGATTTCAAGGTTTTACTGCTAACCTACAAAGCATTACATGGGCTTGCTCCTACCTATCTCTCTGATTTGGTCCTGCCGTACATACCTATACGGTCACAAGACGCAGGCCTCCTAATTGTCCCTAGAATTTCTAAGCAAACAGCTGGAGGCAGGGCTTTTCCTATAGAGCTCCATTTTTATGGAACGGTCTGCATACCTATGTCAGAGACGCAAACTCGGTCTCAACCTTTAAGTCTTTACTGAAGACTCATCTCTTCAGTGGGTCATATGATTGAGTGTAGTCTCCAGTATTTATGCTGCAGTAGTTTATGTGTCGGGGGGCTAGGGTCAGTTTGTTATATCTGGAGTACTTCTCCTGTCCTATTCGGTGTCCTGTGTGAATTTAAGTGTGCTCTCTATAATTCTCTCTTTCTCTCTTTCTTTCTCTCTCTCGGAGGACCTGAGCCTTAGGACCATGCCCCAGGACTACCTGACATGATGACTCCTTGCTGTCCCCAGTCCACCTGGCCGTGCTGCTGCTCCAGTTTCAACTGTTCTGCCTTATTATTATTCGACCATGCTGGTAATTTATGAACATTTGAACATCTTGGCCATGTTATGTTATAATCTCCACCCGGCACAGCCAGAAGAGGACTGGCCACCCCACATAGCCTGGTTCCTCTCTAGGTTTCTTCCTAGGTTTTGGCCTTTCTAGGGAGTTTTTCCTAGCCACCGTGCTTCTACACCTGCATTGCTTGCTGTTTGGGGTTTTAGGCTGGGTTTCTGTACAGCACTTTGAGATATCAGCTGATGTACGAAGGGCTATATAAATACATTTGATTTGATTTGATTTGACTTGCTTGGGCTAAGAAACATGAGCAAATCTCCATCCAACCTCACTGAGCTCGAGCTGTTTTGCAAGGAGGAATGGGAATTAATGTCAGTCTCTCGATGTGCAAAACTGATAGAGACATACCCCAAGCGACTTACAGCTGTAATCGCAGCAAAAGGTGGCGCTACAAAGTATTAACTTAAGGGGGCTGAATAATTTTGCACGCCCAATTTTTCAGTTTTTGATTTGTTAAAAAAGTTTGAAATATCCAATAAATGTCGTTCCACTTCATGATTGTGTCCCACTTGTTGTTGATTCTTCACAAAAAAATACAGTTTTATATCTTTATGTTTGAAGCCTGAAATGTGGCAAAAGTTCGCAAAGTTCAAGGGGGCCGAATACTTTCGCAAGGCACTGTAAAAGGGCTGTTTCAGCATTGGCTAAGCATGACTGGACGGAAAAAATATATATTTTAATTACGGGGTGTAATGAACCACTATGTTCATCGATAATCAGTCATATTGGAGACATATCAGTGAGGTAATTATTATTATTTTTTTAATGTTATTTTTTTAAAATGTTTTTTTGTTTGTTTTTGTATTAGTATTAAATACGTCTCTGTCAATAGGCAGAATATCCCGTTTTCCTTCTTTTGAAGGATCAGTGTGTCACGCCCCGGACCTTAGATATCTCTGTTGTTCTATGTATTTTGGTTAGGTCAGGGTGTGACTAGGGTAGGTACTCTAGTTGTTGTATGTCTAGGGGTTTTTGTATGTCTATGTTGGCCTGATATGGTTCCCAATCAGAGACAGCTGTTTATTCGTTGTCTCTGATTGAGGATCATATTTAGGTAGCCATTTTTTCCCCATTGTTAGTTGTGGGATCTTGTCTATGTTCAGTTGCCGGTCAGCACTAGTTTTGTATAGCTTCACGTTTCGTTTGGTTGTTTTTTTGTTCATTCATTAAAAAGAGAACGTATGCATACCACTCTGCGCCTTGGTCCGATCCTTATGACGAACGTGACACAGTGTTCGTTTTTTTGTTTCCAAATTGTTTTCAAATGATATATTGTGGTAATAGAGTTTCAGCCTGTTCTAAATGTAAAAAATAAAACATATTTAACTTGTTCACCCCTTGGCAGGTGAAAGATGAGGGAAAGTGGCAGGTTGGGCAGTAATGATCTCCTTTCCCTTCGCCAGGAGCTATTTGTAAAGTCTATGAAGTAGGCCTATCACTGGTCTGTGGGAACTGGAACAGCTGGGAGATGGAAGATAGCCACACAAAGTGCCTGAATACACATCATTACCTGGCCATTTACAGGAATTAGAGCAGGTGTTGTGGTAGTTCGGGTTGACAGAACTGATGAAGTGAGGCTATCTTCACTAAGGCGTGATAAGGAATTTGGTGACACATCAACCGATCCCCAAACAAAGGGATTTCATGAAATGTAGCCTTCAAAAGGTTTCTGGTATTTCAATGATCCCTGATCATCCCAGATGTAGCGTGGTCCTTCGTACCTTCATTCATAGTTAGATGATGCCATCTTAGTTAGATGATGCCATCTTAGTTAGATGATGCCATCTTAGTTAGATGATGCCACCTTAGTTAGATGATGCCATCTTAGTTAGATGATGCCATCATAGTTAGATGATGCCATCTTAGTTAGATGATGCCATCATAGTTAGATGATGCCATCATAGTTAGATGATGCCATCTTAGTTACATGATGCCATCATAGTTAGATGATGCCATCATAGTTAGATGATGCCATCTTAGTTAGATGATGCCATCATAGTTAGATGATGCCATCTTAGTTAGATGATGCCATCTTAGTTAGATGATGCCATCATAGTTAGATGATGCCATCTTAGTTAGATGATGCCATCTTAGTTAGATGATGCCATCATAGTTAGATGATGCCATCATAGTTAGATGATGCCATCATAGTTAGATGATGCCATCTTAGTTACATGATGCCATCATAGTTAGATGATGCCATCTTAGTTAGATGATGCCATCTTAGTTAGATGATGCCATCATAGTTAGACGATGCCATCATAGTTAGACGATGCCATCTTAGTTAGACGATGCCATCTTAGTTAGATGATGCCATCATAGTTAGATGATGCCATCTTAGTTAGATGATGCCATCTTAGTTAGATGATGCCACCTTAGTTAGATGATGCCATCTTAGTTAGATGATGCCATCTTAGTTAGATGATGCCATCATAGTTAGATGATGCCATCTTAGTTAGATGATGCCATCATAGTTAGATGATGCCATCATAGTTAGATGATGCCATCTTAGTTACATGATGCCATCATAGTTAGATGATGCCATCATAGTTAGATGATGCCATCTTAGTTAGATGATGCCATCATAGTTAGATGATGCCATCTTAGTTAGATGATGCCATCTTAGTTAGATGATGCCATCATAGTTAGATGATGCCATCTTAGTTAGATGATGCCATCTTAGTTAGATGATGCCATCATAGTTAGATGATGCCATCATAGTTAGATGATGCCATCATAGTTAGATGATGCCATCTTAGTTACATGATGCCATCATAGTTAGATGATGCCATCTTAGTTAGATGATGCCATCTTAGTTAGATGATGCCATCATAGTTAGACGATGCCATCATAGTTAGACGATGCCATCTTAGTTAGACGATGCCATCTTAGTTAGATGATGCCATCATAGTTAGATGATGCCATCATAGTTAGATGATGCCATCTTAGTTAGATGATGCCATCTTAGTTCGATGATGCCATCGTAGTTAGATGATGCCATTTTAGTTAGATGATGCCATCTTAGTTAGATGATGCCATCTTAGTTAGATGATGCAATTTTAGTTAGATGATGCCATCTTAGTTAGATGATGCCATTTTAGTTAGATGATGCCATCTTAGTTAGATGATGCCATCTTAGTTAGATGATGCCATCTTAGTTAGATGATGCCAAAACACAGTCAGTTTAACCCTTGTCCTGTCTGTTGTTCCTCCTGGGGGGTTATCTTGTTAGAAGCTCATTTAAAAAGGTTGTCCAACCAAGCCTGTATTATCTGCCTGGTTAGGCAGCAGCAGCATGCTGATGGACTGAACTGCACCACAGTGGGACATCTGTTGACTTTTACATAAAAAAGGAAATAGCCATCTTCATTTGTCACCATTTTGTTTTTTGGGAGGCTGTTCCTTGTGACCCTCTTCGTAGTCTCTTGAGACAGACTGTTAACATACTGTACAAGTCAGATTAAACCCCTCCAAATCAAGTAGCTGGTCAATGGGTACAGAAGACGTGGTTCTGTAATGTAAGATTCCATGGCATAGAAAACAAAATGGAAAAGTCTGTGAATATTCCAGCTCCCAGCAATGTGTGTGATCTTGGCAGCTGTAACTCCTGTCCTGTTTCTGTGTGGGATTAACTGGTTCCTGTGTGGGATTAACTGGTTCCTGTGTGAGATTAACTGGTTCCTGTGTGGGATTAACTGGTTATTGTGTGGGATTAACTGGTTTCTGTGTGGGATTATCTGGTTTCTGTGTGGGATTAACTGGTTCCTGTGTGGGATTAACTGGTTCCTGTGTGGGATTAACTGGTTCCTGTGTGGGATTAACTGGTTCTTGTGTGGGATTAACTGGTTTCTGTGTGGGATTAACTGGTTCCTGTGTGGGATTAACTGGTTTCTGTGTGGGATTAACTGGTTTTTGTGAGGGATTAACTGGTTCTTGTGTGGGATTAACTGGTTTCTGTGTGGGACTATCTGGTTTCTGTGTGGGATTAACTAGTTTCTGTGTGGGATTAACTAGTTTCTGTGTGGGATTAACTAGTTTCTGTGTGGGATTATCTGGTTTCTGTGTGGGATTAACTAGTTTCTGTGTGGGATTAACTAGTTTCTGTGTGGGATTAACTAGTTTCTGTGTGGGATTATCTGGTTTCTGTGTGGGATTAACTAGTTTCTGTGTGGGATTATCTGGTTTCTGTGTGGGACTAACTGGTTCCTGTGTGGGATTAACTAGTTTCTGTGTGGGATTAACTAGTTCCTGTGTGGGACTAACTAGTTCCTGTGTGGGATTAACTAGTTTCTGTAATGGTTTTCTTCTGTTGAAGGAGAGGCGGACCAAAACGCAGCGTGGTTATTTTGATACATCTTTAATAAAGATGAAAATAGAACAATATACAAAAACAAGAACCGTGAAAAACCAAAAACAGCCCTCTCTGGTGTAACAAACACAAAGACAGGAACAATCACCCACAAAACCCAACACAAAACAGGCTACCTAAATGTGGCTTCCAATCAGAGACAATGACTAACACCTGCCTCTGATTGAGAACCATATCAGGCCCAAACACAGAAACAGACAAACAAGACATCCAACATAGAATGCCCACTCAGATCACACCCTGACCAAACAAAACATAGAACATACAAAGCAAACTATGGTCAGGGTGTGACAGTTCCTGTGTGGGACTAACTTGTTCCTGTGTGGCACTAACTGGTTCCTGTGTGGGACTAACTGGTTCCTGTGTGGGACTAACTGGTTCCTGTGTGGGTTTAACTGGTTCCTGTGTGGGACTAACTAGTTCCTGTGTGGGACTAACTGGTTCCTGTGTGGGATTAACTGGTTCCTGTGTGGGACTAACTAGTTCCTGTGTGGGACTAACTGGTTCCTGTGTGGGTTTAACTTGTTCCTGTGTGGGACTAACTAGTTCCTGTGTGGGACTAACTAGTTCCTGTGTGGGACTAACTAGTTCCTGTGTGAGATTAACTGGTTCCTGTGTAGGATTAACTGGTTCCTGTGTGGGACTAACTAGTTCCTGTGTGGGACTAACTGGTTCCTGTGTGGGACTAACTAGTTCCTGTGTGGGACTAACTAGTTCCTGTGTGGGATTAATTGGTTCCTGTGTGGGACTAACTAGTTCCTGTGTGGGACTAACTGTTTCTGCCTGTGGTGTCTGTTCCGCCATAAATCCTCCATCTTAATCAAAGACCCCTCCCCTCCTTCCCCATTAATACCTGCTGCTGATACACAATGAACCTAATGGAGATAGTTACCCTCATAATGTTCCATTGTTACCACTCCTGTTAGGCTGACTGGAGGCAGAGGCAGCTGGTGGAGGGAGGGGAGGGGATGGGAGGGGAGGGGAGGGTTTGGGAAGGGAAGGGGAGAGGAGGGGAGGGAAGGGAAGGGAAGGGAAGGGAAGGGAAGAGGAGAGGAGAGGAGAGGAGAGGAGAGGAGAGGAGAGGAGAGGAGAGGAGAGGAGAGGAGAGGAGAGGAGAGGGGGGAGAGGAGAGGAGAGGAGAGGAGAGGAGAGGAGAGGAGAGGAGAGGAGAGGAGAGGAGAGGAGAGGAGAGGAGAGGAGAGGAGAGGAGAGGAGAGGAGGGAGCAGGAGGGGAGGAGGGGGGAGAGAGAGAGAGGGGTAAATCAGAGAGAAGGAGGTGGATTCTAATCAGTGAATGAAATGTCATGCTCGGCACGGGACAGAAGATAAATGATCCGTTGACAGCCCCCACCCTCTCAGCCTGTCAGAACCCTTGACAAAACAGCCAATTAACGGATTGCTAATTTCGCCGTTAGCCCCTCGGGTCGTCTTGTCCTGGCTCCGACCTACCACTTCCTAAATAAGCTGCCGTTTTGTTTTGTTTAGGAGGTGTCAGGGGGTGTCAGAGTGCTACTCAGAGGGGGGCACACCTACACTTACACAGGAAGCTGCAGAAGACAATATTTCTTGTTTGAGAACATTTGGTCGGATCCCAAAAAATTTAAAAGAAGAGAGTCTCCAATCCTAACTTTAGTTTAGAGTGGCAGCCAATTGAGCTGTTTTTAAAAAAAAACGATTTTCTCTATCCTTAATGTTGATCTGCCGTAGTGCTGAGTCACGGTGCTGACATGCCACACCACCAAGTCCTTGAGAAATATATAGTCCTAAAGCCTAATGTCATTTCGTAGAGCAGAATGTTTGAACAGTAGAGAGGCCCTGTGTTTGTACCCTGACCTTGGTTTGAAACACACAGGTCATTTAAAATACTCCAGACAGGTCCTCCGTTTCCCAGAGCAGGGCGTTCGGGAGCACTCAGGAGATTAGCATGTCAGCTTTACATGCAACAGTAAACTACCAACCTGGTTCTAACAGTTAACCCCGTCACCTCTCCCAGGAATGTATTATCCTGGCCACAGATAGAAGAAGGTGATTCTAAATAACGACGAGCAGGAAAGAAAACTTTCATAGAAACATGTTTAGTATGGTAATTTATGTTGCGACAACGCAGGGTGCAGCTCTGTTGAGCTACATATGCATCTGCAAATAGAAGGTTTTATAACCAACACTTGGGAGGCTCAAGATGAGCAATATTACTCCAATAATCTATCAAGGATGACAACTCCTAATGGGATGACAACTCCTAATGGGATGACAACTCCTAATGAGATGACAACTCCTAATGGGATGACAACTCCTAATGGGATGACAACTCCTAATGGGATGACAACTCCAAATGGGATGACAACTCCTAATGGGATGACAACTCCTAATGGGATGACAACTCCTAATGGGATGACAACTCCTAATGGGATGACAACTCCTAATGGGATGAAAACTCCTAATGGGATGACAACTCCTAATGAGATGACAACTCCTAATGGGATGACAACTCCTAATGGGATGACAACTCCTAATGAGATGACAACTCCTAATGGGATGAAAACTCCTAATGGGATGACAACTCCTAATGGGATGACAACTCCTAATGGGATGACAACTCCTAATGAGATGACAACTCCTAATGGGATGAAAACTCCTAATGGGATGACAACTCCTAATGGGATGACAACTCCTAATGGGATGACAACTCCTAATGGGATGACAACTCCTAATGAGATGACAACTCCTAATGAGATGACAACTCCTAATGGGATGACAACTCCTAATGAGATGACAACTCCTAATGAGATGACAACTCCTAATGAGATGACAACTCCTAATGGGATGACAACTCCTAATGGGATGACAACTCCTAATGGGATGACAACTCCTAATGGGAGGACAACTCCTAATGGGATGAAAACTCCTAATGGGATGACAACTCCTAATGAGATGACAACTCCTAATGGGATGACAACTCCTAATGGGATGACAACTCCTAATTGGATGACAACTCCTAATGAGATGACAACTCCTAATGGGATGAAAAGTCCTACTTTTTAATTTTTTTTTATTTTATTTAACTAAACAAGTCAGTTAAGAACAAATTCTTATTACAATGACAGCCTACCCCCAGCCAACTGTGTGCTGCCCTATGAGACTCCCAATCACAGCTGGATGTGAAGCAGCCTGGATTTGAACCAGGTACTGCTGTGACGCCTCTTGTACTGAGGTGCAGTGTCTTAGACCACTGAGCCACTCGGAAGCATGTGACAGGACAAATATAAGGTTGAAGATTGTCACCTGTTTGGAGCATTTGGGAGACCGTTTATGAGAGAGTAGAAATGTAATTATACTGGAATGTGTTTAAAGGACAAGAAGGAGGAGGAGGAGGAGAGAGAGGAGGAGGAGGAGAGAGAGGAGGACGAGAGAGAGGAGGAGGAGAGAGAGGAGAAGGAGGAGGAGAGAGAGGAGAAGGAGGAGGAGAGAGAGGAGGAGAGAGAGGAGGAGGAGAGAGAGGAGAAGGAGGAGGAGAGAGGAGGAGGAGAGAGAGGAGAAGGAGGAGGAGAGAGAGGAGGAGGAGAGAGAAGGAGGAGGAGAGAGGGGAGAAGGAGGAGGAGAAAGAGGAGGAGAGAGAGGAGGAGAGAGAGGAGGAGGAGAGAGAGGAGGAGAAGGAGGAGGAGAGAGGAGAAGGAGGAAGAGAGAGAGGAGGAGGAGGAGGAGAGAGAGGAGGAGAGAGAGGAGGAGGAGAGAGAGGAGGAGAAGGAGGAGGAGAGAGGAGAAGGAGGAAGAGAGAGAGGAGGAGGAGGAGAGAGAAGGAGGAGGAGAGAGAGAAGGAGGAGGAGAGAGAGGAGGAGGAGAGAGGAGGAGGAGGAGGAGGAGGAGGAGAGAGGAGAAGGAGGAGGAGAGAGGAGAAGGAGGAGGAGAGAGAAGGAGGAGAGAGAGAAGGAGGAGGAGAGAGAGGAGGAGGAGAGAGGAGGAGGAGGAGGAGGAGAGGGAGAAAAGAGGGGGATTGCATCCTAAATGGCACCCTATTCCCTATATAGGGCCATTTGGGATGTGCCCTGGGAGGGTTGGGGTTCAGTGGGTGATACTAATGAATGATTTCCTCTCATTCTGTCCATCACAGAGGAGAGAAACACCTGATTAAAAAACAGCCAGTTCTATTGGTGGGTGTGTCAGCTCGTTAGCTAGCAGAGCAGAAGGCCTGGAGTGAACACACAGAAGCTAATTGAACTGGCAACTTTAATGTCCTGTCTCTCTGCTGCAGGGAGGAGAGCAGAGACACAGAGAATGATGATTAAAACCCTGGGTTTTATAACTACTGGAAGTGTCTGGGAGGATGAACAGGAGCTATGATTAGATCAGGAACAAGTTATCAATCACACACGTTCACATCTGTCAGCCTATCCTGGACTAGCGAGAGCAGGCTGTTAATTGGGTCCTGTCGACAGGAAGGCTATAATCTTTTAACATTTTGTGATGTTCTGTCATGTTGGTGTTTTTATGTTATTGATAAAACACGGTACTCATTGTTTGTTTTAACATGTTAATGATTTTAGAAGGGTGCACAACCTGGACATGCAATCATGATGTACACGATATTGCCAAAGTAAAGGAAACATAAAGGGTTTTAGTGGTTAGAGGAGGCAGGTAGTCTAGTGGTTAGAGGAGGCAGGTAACCTAGTGGTTAGAGGAGGCAGGTAGTCTAGTGGTTAGAGGAGACAGGTAGTCTAGTGGTTAGAGGAGGCAGGTAGTCTAGTGGTTAGAGGAGGCAGGTAGTCTAGTGGTTAGAGGAGACAGGTAGTCTAGTGGTTAGAGGAGGCAGGTAGTCTAGTGGTTAGAGGAGGCAGGTAGTCTAGTGGTTAGAGGCAGGTAGCCTAGTGGTTAGAGGAGGCAGGTAACCTAGTGGTTAGAGGAGGCAGGTAGTCTAGTGGTTAGAGGCAGGTAACCTAGTGGTTAGAGGAGGCAGGTAACCTAGTGGTTAGAGGAGGCAGGTAGTCTAGTGGTTAGAGGAGGCAGGTAGTCTAGTGGTTAGAGGAGGCAGGTAGCCTAGTGGTTAGAGGAGGCAGGTAACCTAGTGGTTAGAGGAGACAGGTAGTCTAGTGGTTAGAGAGGCAGGTAGTCTAGTGGTTAGAGGAGACAGGTAGTCTAGTAGTTAGAGGAGACAGGTAGTCTAGTGGATAGAGGAGACAGGTAGTCTAGTGGTTAGAGGAGACAGGTAGTCTAGTGGTTAGAGAGGCAGGTAGTCTAGTGGTTAGAGGAGACAGGTAGTCTAGTGGTTAGAGAAGGCAGGTAGTCTAGTGGTTAGAGGAGACAGGTAGTCTAGTGGTTAGAGGAGACAGGTAGTCTAGTAGTTAGAGGAGACAGGTAGTCTAGTGGTTAGAGGAGACAGGTAGTCTAGTAGTTAGAGGAGACAGGTAGTCTAGTGGTTAGAGGAGACAGGTAGTCTAGTAGTTAGAGGAGGCAGGTAGTCTAGTGGTTAGAGGAGGCAGGTAGTCTAGTGGTTAGAGAGGCAGGTAGTCTAGTGGTTAGAGGAGACAGGTAGTCTAGTGGTTAGAGAAGGCAGGTAGTCTAGTGGTTAGAGGAGACAAGTAGTCTCATGGTTAGAGGAGGCAGGTAGTCTAGTGGTTAGAGGAGGCAGGTAGTCTAGTGGTTAGAGGAGGCAGGTAGTCTAGTGGTTAGAGGAGGCAGGTAGTCTAGTGGTTAGAGGAGGCAGGTAGCCTAGTGGTTAGAGGAGGCAGGTAACCTAGTGGTTAGAGGAGACAGGTAGTCTAGTGGTTAGAGAGGCAGGTAGTCTAGTGGTTAGAGGAGACAGGTAGTCTAGTAGTTAGAGGAGACAGGTAGTCTAGTGGATAGAGGAGACAGGTAGTCTAGTGGTTAGAGGAGACAGGTAGTCTAGTGGTTAGAGAGGCAGGTAGTCTAGTGGTTAGAGGAGACAGGTAGTCTAGTGGTTAGAGAAGGCAGGTAGTCTAGTGGTTAGAGGAGACAAGTAGTCTAGTAGTTAGAGGAGACAGGTAGTCTAGTGGTTAGAGGAGACAGGTAGTCTAGTAGTTAGAGGAGACAGGTAGTCTAGTGGTTAGAGGAGACAGGTAGTCTAGTGGTTAGAGGAGACAAGTAGTCTCATGGTTAGAGGAGGCAGGTAGTCTAGTGGTTAGAGGAGGCAGGTAGTCTAGTGGTTAGAGGAGGCAGGTAGTCTAGTGGTTAGAGGAGGCAGGTAGTCTAGTGGTTAGAGGAGGCAGGTAGCCTAGTGGTTAGAGGAGGCAGGTAGCCTAGTGGTTAGAGGAGGCAGGTAGCCTAGTGGTTAGAGAGGCAGGTAGCCTAGTGGTTAGAGGAGGCAGGTAGCCTAGTGGTTAGAGGAGGCAGGTAATCTAGTGGTTAGAGGAGGCAGGTATCCTAGTGGTTAGAGGAGGCAGGTAGTCTAGTGGTTAGAGGAGACAGGTAGTCTAGTGGTTAGAGGAGGCAGGTAGTCTAGTGGTTAGAGGAGGCAGGTAACCTAGTGGTTAGAGGAGACAGGTAACCTAGTGGTTAGAGGAGGCAGGTAGTCTAGTGGTTAGAGAGGCAGGTAGTCTAGTGGTTAGAGGAGACAGGTAGTCTAGTGGTTAGAGAAGGCAGGTAGTCTAGTGGTTAGAGGAGACAAGTAGTCTAGTAGTTAGAGGAGACAGGTAGTCTAGTGGTTAGAGGAGACAGGTAGTCTAGTAGTTAGAGGAGACAGGTAGTCTAGTGGTTAGAGGAGACAGGTAGTCTAGTAGTTAGAGGAGACAGGTAGTCTAGTGGTTAGAGGAGGCAGGTAGTCTAGTGGTTAGAGAGGCAGGTAGTCTAGTGGTTAGAGGAGACAGGTAGTCTAGTGGTTAGAGAAGGCAGGTAGTCTAGTGGTTAGAGGAGACAAGTAGTCTCATGGTTAGAGGAGGCAGGTAGTCTAGTGGTTAGAGGAGGCAGGTAGTCTAGTGGTTAGAGGAGGCAGGTAGTCTAGTGGTTAGAGGAGGCAGGTAGTCTAGTGGTTAGAGGAGGCAGGTAGCCTAGTGGTTAGAGGAGGCAGGTAACCTAGTGGTTAGAGGAGACAGGTAGTCTAGTGGTTAGAGAGGCAGGTAGTCTAGTGGTTAGAGGAGACAGGTAGTCTAGTAGTTAGAGGAGACAGGTAGTCTAGTGGATAGAGGAGACAGGTAGTCTAGTGGTTAGAGGAGACAGGTAGTCTAGTGGTTAGAGAGGCAGGTAGTCTAGTGGTTAGAGGAGACAGGTAGTCTAGTGGTTAGAGAAGGCAGGTAGTCTAGTGGTTAGAGGAGACAAGTAGTCTAGTAGTTAGAGGAGACAGGTAGTCTAGTGGTTAGAGGAGACAGGTAGTCTAGTAGTTAGAGGAGACAGGTAGTCTAGTGGTTAGAGGAGACAGGTAGTCTAGTAGTTAGAGGAGACAGGTAGTCTAGTGGTTAGAGGAGGCAGGTAGTCTAGTGGTTAGAGAGGCAGGTAGTCTAGTGGTTAGAGGAGACAGGTAGTCTAGTGGTTAGAGAAGGCAGGTAGTCTAGTGGTTAGAGGAGACAAGTAGTCTCATGGTTAGAGGAGGCAGGTAGTCTAGTGGTTAGAGGAGGCAGGTAGTCTAGTGGTTAGAGGAGGCAGGTAGTCTAGTGGTTAGAGGAGGCAGGTAGTCTAGTGGTTAGAGGAGGCAGGTAGCCTAGTGGTTAGAGGAGGCAGGTAGCCTAGTGGTTAGAGGAGGCAGGTAGCCTAGTGGTTAGAGAGGCAGGTAGCCTAGTGGTTAGAGGAGGCAGGTAGCCTAGTGGTTAGAGGAGGCAGGTAATCTAGTGGTTAGAGGAGGCAGGTATCCTAGTGGTTAGAGGAGGCAGGTAGTCGAGTGGTTAGAGGAGACAGGTAGTCTAGTGGTTAGAGGAGGCAGGTAGTCTAGTGGTTAGAGGAGGCAGGTAACCTAGTGGTTAGAGGAGACAGGTAACCTAGTGGTTAGAGGAGGCAGGTAGTCTAGTGGTTAGAGGAGGCAGGTAGTCTAGTGGTTAGAGGAAGCAGGTAGTCTAGTGGTTAGAGGAGACAGATAGTCTAGTGGTTAGAGGAGGCAGGTAGTCTAGTGGTTAGAGGAGAGAGGTAGTCTAGTGGTTAGAGGAGGCAGGTAGTCTAGTGGTTAGAGGAGGCAGGTAGTCTAGTGGTTAGAGGAGACAGGTAGTCTAGTGGTTAGAGGAGGCAGGAAGTCTAGTGGTTAGAGGAGACAGGTAGTATGTAGTCTAGTGGTTAGAGGAGGCAGGTAGTCTAGTGGTTAGAGGAGGCAGGTAGTCTAGTGGTTAGAGGAGACAGGTAGTCTAGTGGTTAGATGAGGCAGGTAGTCTAGTGGTTAGAGGAGGCAGGTAGTCTAGTGGTTAGAGGAGGCAGGTAGTCTAGTGGTTAGAGGAGGCAGGTAGTCTAGTGGTTAGAGGAGGCAGGTAGTCTAGTGGTTAGAGGAGGCAGGTAGTCTAGTGGTTAGAGGAGACAGGTAGTCTAGTGGTTAGAGGAGGCAGGTAGTCTAGTGGTTAGAGGAGACAGGTAGTCTAGTGGTTAGAGGAGGCAGGTAGTCTAGTGGTTAGAGGAGGCAGGTAGTCTAGTGGTTAGAGGAGACAGGTAGCCTAGTGGTTAGAGGAGGCAGGTAACCTAGTGGTTAGAGGAGACAGGTAGTCTAGTGGTTAGAGAGGCAGGTAGTCTAGTGGTTAGAGGAGACAGGTAGTCTAGTAGTTAGAGGAGACAGGTAGTCTAGTGGATAGAGGAGACAGGTAGTCTAGTGGTTAGAGGAGACAGGTAGTCTAGTGGTTAGAGGAGGCAGGTAGTCTAGTGGTTAGAGGAGGCAGGTAGTCTAGTGGTTAGAGGAGACAGGTAGTCTAGTGGTTAGAGGAGGCAGGTAGTCTAGTGGTTAGAGGAGACAGGAAGTCTAGTGGTTAGAGGAGGCAGGTAGTCTAGTGGTTAGAGGAGGCAGGTAGTCTAGAGGTTAGAGGAGACAGGTAGTCTAGTGGTTAGAGGAGGCAGGTAGTCTAGTGGTTAGAGGAGACAGGTAGTCTAGTGGTTAGAAGAGGCAGGTAGCCTAGTGGTTAGAGGAGGCAGGTAGCCTAGTGGTTAGAGGAGACAGGTAGTCTAGTGGTGAGAGGAGGCAGGTAGTCTAGTGGTTAGAGGAGACAGGTAGTCTAGTGGTTAGAAGAGGCAGGTAGCCTAGTGGTTAGAGGAGACAGGTAACCTAGTGGTTAGAGGAGACAGGTAGTCTAGTGGTTAGAGGAGACAGGTAGTCTAGTGGTTAGAGGAGGCAGGTAGCCTAGTGGTTAGAGGAGGCAGGTAGTCTAGTGGTTAGAGGAGGCAGGTAGCCTAGTGGTTAGAGGAGGCAGGTAACCTAGTGGTTAGAGGGGGCAGGTAATCTAGTGGTTAGAGGAGGCAGGTAGTCTAGTGGTTAGAGGAGGCAGGTAACCTAGTGGTTAGAGGAGGCAGGTAGCCTAGTGGTTAGAGGAGGCAGGTAACCTAGTGGTTAGAGGAGGCAGGTAACCTAGTGGTTAGAGGAGGCAGGTAACCTAGTGGTTAGAGGAGGCAGGTAGCCTAGTGGTTAGAGGAGGCAGGTAGCCTAGTGGTTAGAGGAGGCAGGTAACCTAGTGGTTAGAGAGGCAGGTAGTCTAGTGGTTAGAGGAGGCAGGTAACCTAGTGGTTAGAGGAGACAGGTAGTATAGTGGTTAGAGGAGGCAGGTAGTCTAGTGGTTAGAGGAGACAGGTAACCTAGTGGTTGGAGAGGCAGGTAACCTAGTGTTTAGAGGGGACAGGTAGTCTAGTGGTTAGAGGAGACAGGTAGTCTAGTGGTTAGAGGAGGCAGGTAGTCTAGTGGTTAGAGGAGGCAGGTAACCTAGCGGTTAGAGAGGCAGGTAACCTAGTGTTTAGAGGAGACAGGTAGTCTAGTGGTTAGAGGAGACAGGTAGTCTAGTGGTTAGAGGAGGCAGGTAACCTATTGGTTAGAGCATTGGGCCAGTAACCTACTGGTTGCTGGATCGAATCCCCGAGCTGACAAGGTATGATATGGGTAGGCAGGTAGAGGAGGCAGGTAGTCTAGTGGTTAGAGGAGGCAGGAAGCCTAGTGGTTAGAGGAGACAGGTAGCCTAGTGGTTCGAGGAGGCAGGTAACCTAGTGGTTAGAGGAGGCAGGTAACCTAGTGGTTAGAGGAGACAGGTAGTCTAGTGGTTAGAGGAGGCAGGGAACCTAGTGGTTAAAGAGGCAGGTAGTCTAGTGGTTAGAGGAGACAGGTAACCTAGTGGTTAGAGAGGCAGGTAGTCTAGTGGTTAGAGGAGGCAGGTAACCTAGTGGTTAGAGAGGCAGGTAGTCTAGTGGTTAGAGGAGGCAGGTAACCTAGTGGTTAGACAGGCAGGTAGTCTAGTGGTTAGAGGAGGCAGGTAACCTAGTGGTTAGAGAGGCAGGTAGTCTAGTGGTTAGAGGAGGCAGGTAACCTATCGGTTAGAGAGGCAGGTAGTCTAGTGGTTAGAGGAGGCAGGTAACCTAGTGGTTAAAGAGGCAGGTAGTCTAGTGGTTAGAGGAGGCAGGTAACCTAGTGGTTAGAGAGGCAGGTAGCCTAGTGGTTAGAGAGGCAGGTAACCTAGTGGTTAGAGGAGGCAGGTAACAAAGTGGTTAGAGGAGACAGGTAGTCTAGTGGTTAGAGGAGGCAGGTAGCCTAGTGGTTAGAGGAGGCAGGTAACCTAGTGGTTAGAGGAGGCAGGTAGTCTAGTGGTGAGAGGAGGCAGGTAGTCTAGTGGTTAGAGGAGACAGGTAGTCTAGTGGTTAGAAGAGGCAGGTAGCCTAGTGGTTAGAGGAGACAGGTAACCTCGTGGTTAGAGGAGACAGGTAGTCTAGTGGTTAGAGGAGACAGGTAGTCTAGTGGTTAGAGGAGGCAGGTAGCCTAGTGGTTAGAGGAGGCAGGTAGTCTAGTGGTTAGAGGAGGCAGGTAGCCTAGTGGTTAGAGGAGGCAGGTAACCTAGTGGTTAGAGGGGGCAGGTAACCTAGTGGTTAGAGGAGGCAGGTAGTCTAGTGGTTAGAGGAGGCAGGTAACCTAGTGGTTAGAGGAGGCAGGTATTCTAGTGGTTAGAGGAGGCAGGTAGCCTAGTGGTTAGAGGAGGCAGGTAACCTAGTGGTTAGAGGAGACAGGTGGTCTAGTGGTTAGAGAGGCAGGTAGTCTAGTGGTTAGAGGAGACAGGTAGTCTAGTAGTTAGAGGAGACAGGTAGTCTAGTGGATAGAGGAGACAGGTAGTCTAGTGGTTAGAGGAGACAGGTAGTCTAGTGGTTAGAGAGGCAGGTAGTCTAGTGGTTAGAGGAGACAGGTAGTCTAGTGGTTAGAGAAGGCAGGTAGTCTAGTGGTTAGAGGAGACAAGTAGTCTAGTAGTTAGAGGAGACAGGTAGTCTAGTGGTTAGAGGAGACAGGTAGTCTAGTAGTTAGAGGAGACAGGTAGTCTAGTGGTTAGAGGAGACAGGTAGTCTAGTAGTTAGAGGAGACAGGTAGTCTAGTGGTTAGAGGAGGCAGGTAGTCTAGTGGTTAGAGAGGCAGGTAGTCTAGTGGTTAGAGGAGACAGGTAGTCTAGTGGTTAGAGAAGGCAGGTAGTCTAGTGGTTAGAGGAGACAAGTAGTCTCATGGTTAGAGGAGGCAGGTAGTCTAGCGGTTAGAGGAGGCAGGTAGTCTAGTGGTTAGAGGAGGCAGGTAGTCTAGTGGTTAGAGGAGACAGGTAGTCTAGTGGTTAGAGGAGACAGGTAGTCTAGTGGTTAGAAGAGGCAGGTAACCTAGTGGTTAGAGGAGGCAGGTAGCCTAGTGGTTAGAGGAGACAGGTAGTCTAGTGGTGAGAGGAGGCAGGTAGTCTAGTGGTTAGAGGAGACAGGTAGTCTAGTGGTTAGAAGAGGCAGGTAGCCTAGTGGTTAGAGGAGACAGGTAACCTAGTGGTTAGAGGAGACAGGTAGTCTAGTGGTTAGAGGAGACAGGTAGTCTAGTGGTTAGAGGAGGCAGGTAGCCTAGTGGTTAGAGGAGGCAGGTAGTCTAGTGGTTAGAGGAGGCAGGTAGCCTAGTGGTTAGAGGAGGCAGGTAACCTAGTGGTTAGAGGGGGCAGGTAATCTAGTGGTTAGAGGAGGCAGGTAGTCTAGTGGTTAGAGGAGGCAGGTAACCTAGTGGTTAGAGGAGGCAGGTAGCCTAGTGGTTAGAGGAGGCAGGTAACCTAGTGGTTAGAGGAGGCAGGTAACCTAGTGGTTAGAGGAGGCAGGTAACCTAGTGGTTAGAGGAGGCAGGTAGCCTAGTGGTTAGAGGAGGCAGGTAGCCTAGTGGTTAGAGGAGGCAGGTAACCTAGTGGTTAGAGAGGCAGGTAGTCTAGTGGTTAGAGGAGGCAGGTAACCTAGTGGTTAGAGGAGACAGGTAGTATAGTGGTTAGAGGAGACAGGTGGTCTAGTGGTTAGAGGAGGCAGGTATTCTAGTGGTTAGAGGAGGCAGGTAACCTAGCGGTTAGAGAGGCAGGTAACCTAGTGTTTAGAGGAGACAGGTAGTCTAGTGGTTAGAGGAGACAGGTAGTCTAGTGGTTAGAGGAGGCAGGTAACCTATTGGTTAGAGCATTGGGCCAGTAACCTACTGGTTGCTGGATCGAATCCCCGAGCTGACAAGGTATGATATGGGTAGGCAGGTAGAGGAGGCAGGTAGTCTAGTGGTTAGAGGAGGCAGGTAGCCTAGTGGTTAGAGGAGACAGGTAGCCTAGTGGTTCGAGGAGGCAGGTAACCTAGTGGTTAGAGGAGGCAGGTAACCTAGTGGTTAGAGGAGACAGGTAGTCTAGTGGTTAGAGGAGGCAGGGAACCTAGTGGTTAAAGAGGCAGGTAGTCTAGTGGTTAGAGGAGACAGGTAACCTAGTGGTTAGAGAGGCAGGTAGTCTAGTGGTTAGAGGAGGCAGGTAACCTAGTGGTTAGAGAGGCAGGTAGTCTAGTGGTTAGAGGAGGCAGGTAACCTAGTGGTTAGACAGGCAGGTAGTCTAGTGGTTAGAGGAGGCAGGTAACCTAGTGGTTAGAGAGGCAGGTAGTCTAGTGGTTAGAGGAGGCAGGTAACCTATCGGTTAGAGAGGCAGGTAGTCTAGTGGTTAGAGGAGGCAGGTAACCTAGTGGTTAAAGAGGCAGGTAGTCTAGTGGTTAGAGGAGGCAGGTATCCTAGTGGTTAGAGAGGCAGGTAGCCTAGTGGTTAGAGAGGCAGGTAACCTAGTGGTTAGAGGAGGCAGGTAACAAAGTGGTTAGAGGAGACAGGTAGTCTAGTGGTTAGAGGAGGCAGGTAGCCTAGTGGTTAGAGGAGGCAGGTAACCTAGTGGTTAGAGGAGGCAGGTAGTCTAGTGGTGAGAGGAGGCAGGTAGTCTAGTGGTTAGAGGAGACAGGTAGTCTAGTGGTTAGAAGAGGCAGGTAGCCTAGTGGTTAGAGGAGACAGGTAACCTAGTGGTTAGAGGAGACAGGTAGTCTAGTGGTTAGAGGAGACAGGTAGTCTAGTGGTTAGAGGAGGCAGGTAGCCTAGTGGTTAGAGGAGGCAGGTAGTCTAGTGGTTAGAGGAGGCAGGTAGCCTAGTGGTTAGAGGAGGCAGGTAACCTAGTGGTTAGAGGGGGCAGGTAACCTAGTGGTTAGAGGAGGCAGGTAGTCTAGTGGTTAGAGGAGGCAGGTAACCTAGTGGTTAGAGGAGGCAGGTATTCTAGTGGTTAGAGGAGGCAGGTAGCCTAGTGGTTAGAGGAGGCAGGTAACCTAGTGGTTAGAGGAGACAGGTGGTCTAGTGGTTTGAGAGGCAGGTAGTCTAGTGGTTAGAGGAGACAGGTAGTCTAGTAGTTAGAGGAGACAGGTAGTCTAGTGGATAGAGGAGACAGGTAGTCTAGTGGTTAGAGGAGACAGGTAGTCTAGTGGTTAGAGAGGCAGGTAGTCTAGTGGTTAGAGGAGACAGGTAGTCTAGTGGTTAGAGAAGGCAGGTAGTCTAGTGTTTAGAGGAGACAAGTAGTCTAGTAGTTAGAGGAGACAGGTAGTCTAGTAGTTAGAGGAGACAGGTAGTCTAGTGGTTAGAGGAGACAGGTAGTCTAGTAGTTAGAGGAGACAGGTAGTCTAGTGGTTAGAGGAGGCAGGTAGTCTAGTGGTTAGAGAGGCAGGTAGTCTAGTGGTTAGAGGAGACAGGTAGTCTAGTGGTTAGAGAAGGCAGGTAGTCTAGTGGTTAGAGGAGACAAGTAGTCTCATGGTTAGAGGAGGCAGGTAGTCTAGCGGTTAGAGGAGGCAGGTAGTCTAGTGGTTAGAGGAGGCAGGTAGTCTAGTGGTTAGAGGAGGCAGGTAGTCTAGTGGTTAGAGGAGGCAGGTAGCCTAGTGGTTAGAGGAGGCAGGTAGCCTAGTGGTTAGAGGAGGCAGGTAGCCTAGTGGTTAGAGAGGCAGGTAGCCTAGTGGTTAGAGGAGGCAGGTAGCCTAGTGGTTAGAGGAGGCAGGTAATCTAGTGGTTAGAGGAGGCAGGTATCCTAGTGGTTAGAGGAGGCAGGTAACCTAGTGGTTAGAGGAGACAGGTAGTCTAGTGGTTAGAGGAGGCAGGTAGTCTAGTGGTTAGAGGAGGCAGGTAACCTAGTGGTTAGAGGAGACAGGTAACCTAGTGGTTAGAGGAGGCAGGTAGTCTAGTGTTTAGAGGAGGCAGGTAGTCTAGTGGTTAGAGGAGGCAGGTAGTCTAGTGGTTAGAGGAGACAGATAGTCTAGTGGTTAGAGGAGGCAGGTAGTCTAGTGG
This sequence comes from Oncorhynchus clarkii lewisi, assembly GCF_045791955.1. Classification (NCBI taxonomy): domain Eukaryota; kingdom Metazoa; phylum Chordata; class Actinopteri; order Salmoniformes; family Salmonidae; genus Oncorhynchus; species Oncorhynchus clarkii. Next base: position 87,164,562 of record NC_092149.1, read on the forward strand.
TTAGAGGAGAGAGGTAGTCTAGTGGTTAGAGGAGGCAGGTAGTCTAGTGGTTAGAGGAGGCAGGTAGTCTAGTGGTTAGAGGAGACAGGTAGTCTAGTGGTTAGAGGAGGCAGGAAGTCTAGTGGTTAGAGGAGACAGGTAGTATGTAGTCTAGTGGTTAGAGGAGGCAGGTAGTCTAGTGGTTAGAGGAGGCAGGTAGTCTAGTGGTTAGAGGAGACAGGTAGTCTAGTGGTTAGAGGAGGCAGGTAGTCTAGTGGTTAGAGGAGGCAGGTAGTCTAGTGGTTAGAGGAGGCAGGTAGTCTAGTGGTTAGAGGAGGCAGGTAGTCTAGTGGTTAGAGGAGGCAGGTAGTCTAGTGGTTAGAGGAGGCAGGTAGTCTAGTGGTTAGAGGAGACAGGTAGTCTAGTGGTTAGAGGAGGCAGGTAGTCTAGTGGTTAGAGGAGACAGGTAGTCTAGTGGTTAGAGGAGGCAGGTAGTCTAGTGGTTAGAGGAGGCAGGTAGTCTAGTGGTTAGAGGAGACAGGTAGTCTAGTGGTTAGAGGAGGCAGGTAGTCTAGTGGTTAGAGGAGGCAGGTAGTCTAGTGGTTAGAGGAGGCAGGTAGTCTAGTGGTTAGAGTAGGCAGGTAGTCTAGTGGTTAGAGGAGACAGGTAGTCTAGTGGTTAGAGGAGGCAGGTAGTTTAGTGGTTAGAGGAGGCAGGTAGTCTAGTGGTTAGAGGAGGCAGGTAGTCTAGTGGTTAGAGGAGGCAGGTAGTCTAGTGGTTAGAGGAGACAGGTAGTCTAGTGGTTAGAGGAGGCAGGTAGTCTAGTGGTTAGAGGAGACAGGAAGTCTAGTGATTAGAGGAGGCAGGTAGTCTAGTGGTTAGAGGAGGCAGGTAGTCTAGAGGTTAGAGGAGACAGGTAGTCTAGTGGTTAGAGGAGGCAGGTAGTCTAGTGGTTAGAGGAGACAGGTAGTCTAGTGGTTAGAAGAGGCAGGTAACCTAGTGGTTAGAGGAGGCAGGTAGCCTAGTGGTTAGAGGAGACAGGTAGTCTAGTGGTGAGAGGAGGCAGGTAGTCTAGTGGTTAGAGGAGACAGGTAGTCTAGTGGTTAGAAGAGGCAGGTAGCCTAGTGGTTAGAGGAGACAGGTAACCTAGTGGTTAGAGGAGACAGGTAGTCTAGTGGTTAGAGGAGACAGGTAGTCTAGTGGTTAGAGGAGGCAGGTAGCCTAGTGGTTAGAGGAGGCAGGTAGTCTAGTGGTTAGAGGAGGCAGGTAGCCTAGTGGTTAGAGGAGGCAGGTAACCTAGTGGTTAGAGGGGGCAGGTAATCTAGTGGTTAGAGGAGGCAGGTAGTCTAGTGGTTAGAGGAGGCAGGTAACCTAGTGGTTAGAGGAGGCAGGTAGCCTAGTGGTTAGAGGAGGCAGGTAACCTAGTGGTTAGAGGAGGCAGGTAACCTAGTGGTTAGAGGAGGCAGGTAACCTAGTGGTTAGAGGAGGCAGGTAGCCTAGTGGTTAGAGGAGGCAGGTAGCCTAGTGGTTAGAGGAGGCAGGTAACCTAGTGGTTAGAGAGGCAGGTAGTCTAGTGGTTAGAGGAGGCAGGTAACCTAGTGGTTAGAGGAGACAGGTAGTATAGTGGTTAGAGGAGGCAGGTAGTCTAGTGGTTAGAGGAGACAGGTAACCTAGTGGTTGGAGAGGCAGGTAACCTAGTGTTTAGAGGGGACAGGTAGTCTAGTGGTTAGAGGAGACAGGTAGTCTAGTGGTTAGAGGAGGCAGGTAGTCTAGTGGTTAGAGGAGGCAGGTAACCTAGCGGTTAGAGAGGCAGGTAACCTAGTGTTTAGAGGAGACAGGTAGTCTAGTGGTTAGAGGAGACAGGTAGTCTAGTGGTTAGAGGAGGCAGGTAACCTATTGGTTAGAGCATTGGGCCAGTAACCTTCTGGTTGCTGGATCGAATCCCCGAGCTGACAAGGTATGATATGGGTAGGCAGGTAGAGGAGGCAGGTAGTCTAGTGGTTAGAGGAGGCAGGTAGCCTAGTGGTTAGAGGAGACAGGTAGCCTAGTGGTTAGAGGAGGCAGGTAACCTAGTGGTTAGAGGAGGCAGGTAACCTAGTGGTTAGAGGAGACAGGTAGTCTAGTGGTTAGAGGAGGCAGGGAACCTAGTAGTTAAAGAGGCAGGTAGTCTAGTGGTTAGAGGAGACAGGTAACCTAGTGGTTAGAGAGGCAGGTAGTCTAGTGGTTAGAGGAGGCAGGTAACCTAGTGGTTAGAGAGGCAGGTAGTCTAGTGGTTAGAGGAGGCAGGTAACCTAGTGGTTAGACAGGCAGGTAGTCTAGTGGTTAGAGGAGGCAGGTAACCTAGTGGTTAGAGAGGCAGGTAGTCTAGTGGTTAGAGGAGGCAGGTAACCTATCGGTTAGAGAGGCAGGTAATCTAGTGGTTAGAGGAGGCAGGTAACCTAGTGGTTAAAGAGGCAGGTAGTCTAGTGGTTAGAGGAGGCAGGTAACCTAGTGGTTAGAGAGGCAGGTAGCCTAGTGGTTAGAGAGGCAGGTAACCTAGTGGTTAGAGGAGGCAGGTAACAAAGTGGTTAGAGGAGACAGGTAGTCTAGTGGTTAGAGGAGGCAGGTAGCCTAGTGGTTAGAGGAGGCAGGTAACCTAGTGGTTAGAGGAGGCAGGTAGTCTAGTGGTGAGAGGAGGCAGGTAGTCTAGTGGTTAGAGGAGACAGGTAGTCTAGTGGTTAGAAGAGGCAGGTAGCCTAGTGGTTAGAGGAGACAGGTAACCTAGTGGTTAGAGGAGACAGGTAGTCTAGTGGTTAGAGGAGACAGGTAGTCTAGTGGTTAGAGGAGGCAGGTAGCCTAGTGGTTAGAGGAGGCAGGTAGTCTAGTGGTTAGAGGAGGCAGGTAGCCTAGTGGTTAGAGGAGGCAGGTAACCTAGTGGTTAGAGGGGGCAGGTAACCTAGTGGTTAGAGGAGGCAGGTAGTCTATTGGTTAGAGGAGGCAGGTAACCTAGTTGTTAGAGGAGGCAGGTAGCCTAGTGGTTAGAGGAGGCAGGTAACCTAGTGGTTAGAGGAGGCAGGTAGCCTAGTGGTTAGAGGAGGCAGGTAACCTAGTGGTTAGAGGAGGCAGGTAACCTAGTGGTTAGAGAGGCAGGTAGTCTAGTGGTTAGAGGAGGCAGGTAACCTAGTGGTTAGACAGGCAGGTAGTCTAGTGGTTAGAGGAGGCAGGTAACCTAGTGGTTAGAGAGGCAGGTAGTCTAGTGGTTAGAGGAGGCAGGTAACCTATCAGTTAGAGAGGCAGGTAGTCTAGTGGTTAGAGGAGGCAGGTAACCTAGTGGTTAAAGAGGCAGGTAGTCTAGTGGTTACAGGAGGCAGGTAACCTAGTGGTTAGAGAGGCAGGTAGCCTAGTGGTTAGAGAGGCAGGTAACCTAGTGGTTAGAGGAGGCAGGTAACCTAGTGGTTAGAGGAGACAGGTAGTCTAGTGGTTAGAGGAGGCAGGTAGCCTAGTGGTTAGAGGAGGCAGGTAGCCTAGTGGTTAGAGGAGGCAGGTAACCTAGTGGTTAGAGGAGGCAGGTAACCTAGTGGTTAGAGGAGGCAGGTAAGCTAGTGGTTAGAGGAGGGAGGTAACCTAGTGGTTAGAGAGGCAGGTAGTCTGGTGGTTAGAGGAGGCAGGTAACCTAGTGGTTAGAGGAGGCAGGTAACCTAGTGGTTAGAGGAGGCAGGTAAGCTAGTGGTTAGAGGAGGGAGGTAACCTAGTGGTTAGAGAGGCAGGTAGTCTGGTGGTTAGAGGAGGCAGGTAACCTAGTGGTTAGAGAGGCAGGTAGCCTAGTGGTTAGAGGAGGCAGATAGTCTAGTGGTTAGAGGAGGCAGGTAGTCTAGTGGTTAGAGGAGGCAGGTAACCTAGTGGTTAGAGGAGGCAGGTAGCCTAGTGGTTAGAGGAGACAGGTAACCTAGTGGTTAGAGGAGGCAGGTAGTCTAGTGGTTAGAGGAGACAGGTAACCTAGTGGTTAGAGGAGACAGGTAACCTAGTGGTTAGAGGAGGCAGGTAGCCTAGTGGTTAGAGGAGGCAGGTAGTCTAGTGGTTAGAGGAGGCAGGTAACCTAGTGGTTAGAGGAGGCAGGTAACCTAGTGGTTAGAGGAGACAGGTAGTCTAGTGGTTAGAGGAGACATGTAGTCTAGTGGTTAGAGGAGGCAGGTAGTCTAGTGGTTAGAGGAGGCAGGTAGTCTTGTGGTTAGAGGAGGCTGGTAGACTAGTGGTTAGAGGAGGCAGGTAGCCTAGTGGTTAGAGGAGGCAGGTAGTCTAGTGGTTAGAGGATGCAGGTAACCTAGTGGTTAGAGGAGACAGGTAACCTAGTGGTTAGAGGAGGCAGGTAGTCTAGTGGTTAGAGGAGACAGGTAGTCTAGTGGTTAGAGGAGGCAGGTAGTCTAGTGGTTAGAGGAGACAGGTAGTCTAGTGGTTAGAAGAGGCAGGTAGCCTAGTGGTTAGAGGAGACAGTTAACCTAGTGGTTAGAGGAGACAGGTAGTCTAGTGGTTAGAGGAGACAGGTAGTCTAGTGGTTAGAGGAGGCAGGTATCCTAGTGGTTAGAGGAGGCAGGTAACCTAGTGGTTAGAGGAGGCAGGTAGCCTAGTGGTTAGAGGAGGCAGGTAACCTAGTGGTTAGAGGAGGCAGGTAACCTAGTGGTTAGAGGAGGCAGGTAACCTAGTGGTTAGAGGAGGCAGGTAGCCTAGTGGTTAGAGGAGGCAGGTAACCTAGTGGTTAGAGGAGGCAGGTAACCTAGTGGTTAGAGGAGGCAGGTAGCCTAGTGGTTAGAGGAGGCTGGTAGCCTAGTGTTTAGAGGAGTCAGGTAACCTAGTGGTTAGAGAGGCAGGTAGTCTAGTGGTTAGAGGAGGCAGGTAACCTAGTGGTTAGAGGAGACAGGTAGTCTAGTGGTTAGAGGAGACAGGTAACATAGTGGTTAGAGAGGCAGGTAACCTAGTGTTTAGAGGAGACAGGTAGTCTAGTGGTTAGAGGAGGCAGGTAGTCTAGTGGTTAGAGGAGGCAGGTAACCAAGTGGTTAGAGGAGACAGGTAACCTATTGGTTAGAGCATTGGGCCAGTAACCTACTGGTTGCTGGATCGAATCCCAGAGCTGACAAGGTATGATATGGGTATGCAGGTAGAGGAGGCAGGTAGTCTAGTGGTTAGAGGAGGCAGGTAGCCTAGTGGTTAGATGAGACAGGTAGTCTAGTGGTTAGAGGAGACAGGTAGTCTAGTGGTTAGAGGAGGCAGGTATCCTAGTGGTTAGAGGAGGCAGGTAACCTAGTGGTTAGAGGAGGCAGGTAGCCTAGTGGTTAGAGGAGGCAGGTAACCTAGTGGTTAGAGGAGGCAGGTAACCTAGTGGTTAGAGGAGGCAGGTAACCTAGTGGTTAGAGGAGGCAGGTAGCCTAGTGGTTAGAGGAGGCAGGTAACCTAGTGGTTAGAGGAGGCAGGTAACCTAGTGATTAGAGGAGGCAGGTAACCTAGTGGTTAGAGGAGGCAGGTAGCCTAGTGGTTAGAGGAGGCTGGTAGCCTAGTGTTTAGAGGAGTCAGGTAACCTAGTGGTTAGAGAGGCAGGTAGTCTAGTGGTTAGAGGAGGCAGGTAACCTAGTGGTTAGAGGAGACAGGTAGTCTAGTGGTTAGAGGAGGCAGGTAGTCTAGTGGTTAGAGGAGACAGGTAACATAGTGGTTAGAGAGGCAGGTAACCTAGTGTTTAGAGGAGACAGGTAGTCTAGTGGTTAGAGGAGGCGGGTAGTCTAGTGGTTAGAGGAGGCAGGTAACCAAGTGGTTAGAGCATTGGGCCAGTAACCTACTGGTTGCTGGATCGAATCCCAGAGCTGACAAGGTATGATATGGGTAGGCAGGTAGAGGAGGCAGGTAGTCTAGTGGTTAGAGGAGGCAGGTAGCCTAGTGGTTAGATGAGACAGGTAGCCTAGTGGTTAGAGGAGGCAGGTAACCTAGTGGTTAGAGGAGGCAGGTAACCTAGTGGTTAGAGGAGACAGGTAACCTAGTGGTTAGAGGAGGCAGGTAGTCTAGTGGTTAGAGGAGACAGGTAGTCTAGTGGTTAGAGGAGGCAGGTAGTCTAGTGGTTAGAGGAGACAGGTAGTCTAGTGGTTAGAAGAGGCAGGTAGCCTAGTGGTTAGAGGAGACAGTTAACCTAGTGGTTAGAGGAGACAGGTAGTCTAGTGGTTAGAGGAGACAGGTAGTCTAGTGGTTAGAGGAGGCAGGTATCCTAGTGGTTAGAGGAGGCAGGTAACCTAGTGGTTAGAGGAGGCAGGTAGCCTAGTGGTTAGAGGAGGCAGGTAACCTAGTGGTTAGAGGAGGCAGGTAACCTAGTGGTTAGAGGAGGCAGGTAACCTAGTGGTTAGAGGAGGCAGGTAGCCTAGTGGTTAGAGGAGGCAGGTAACCTAGTGGTTAGAGGAGGCAGGTAACCTAGTGGTTAGAGGAGGCAGGTAGCCTAGTGGTTAGAGGAGGCTGGTAGCCTAGTGTTTAGAGGAGTCAGGTAACCTAGTGGTTAGAGAGGCAGGTAGTCTAGTGGTTAGAGGAGGCAGGTAACCTAGTGGTTAGAGGAGACAGGTAGTCTAGTGGTTAGAGGAGACAGGTAACATAGTGGTTAGAGAGGCAGGTAACCTAGTGTTTAGAGGAGACAGGTAGTCTAGTGGTTAGAGGAGGCAGGTAGTCTAGTGGTTAGAGGAGGCAGGTAACCAAGTGGTTAGAGGAGACAGGTAACCTATTGGTTAGAGCATTGGGCCAGTAACCTACTGGTTGCTGGATCGAATCCCAGAGCTGACAAGGTATGATATGGGTATGCAGGTAGAGGAGGCAGGTAGTCTAGTGGTTAGAGGAGGCAGGTAGCCTAGTGGTTAGATGAGACAGGTAGTCTAGTGGTTAGAGGAGACAGGTAGTCTAGTGGTTAGAGGAGGCAGGTATCCTAGTGGTTAGAGGAGGCAGGTAACCTAGTGGTTAGAGGAGGCAGGTAGCCTAGTGGTTAGAGGAGGCAGGTAACCTAGTGGTTAGAGGAGGCAGGTAACCTAGTGGTTAGAGGAGGCAGGTAACCTAGTGGTTAGAGGAGGCAGGTAGCCTAGTGGTTAGAGGAGGCAGGTAACCTAGTGGTTAGAGGAGGCAGGTAACCTAGTGATTAGAGGAGGCAGGTAACCTAGTGGTTAGAGGAGGCAGGTAGCCTAGTGGTTAGAGGAGGCTGGTAGCCTAGTGTTTAGAGGAGTCAGGTAACCTAGTGGTTAGAGAGGCAGGTAGTCTAGTGGTTAGAGGAGGCAGGTAACCTAGTGGTTAGAGGAGACAGGTAGTCTAGTGGTTAGAGGAGGCAGGTAGTCTAGTGGTTAGAGGAGACAGGTAACATAGTGGTTAGAGAGGCAGGTAACCTAGTGTTTAGAGGAGACAGGTAGTCTAGTGGTTAGAGGAGGCGGGTAGTCTAGTGGTTAGAGGAGGCAGGTAACCAAGTGGTTAGAGCATTGGGCCAGTAACCTACTGGTTGCTGGATCGAATCCCAGAGCTGACAAGGTATGATATGGGTAGGCAGGTAGAGGAGGCAGGTAGTCTAGTGGTTAGAGGAGGCAGGTAGCCTAGTGGTTAGATGAGACAGGTAGCCTAGTGGTTAGAGGAGGCAGGTAACCTAGTGGTTAGAGGAGGCAGGTAACCTAGTGGTTAGAGGAGACAGGTAGTCTAGTGGTTAGAGCAGGCAGGTAACCTAGTGGTTAGAGAGGCAGGTAGTCTAGTGGTTAGAGGAGACAGGTAACCTAGTGGTTAGAGAGGCAGGTAGTCTAGTGGTTAGAGGAGGCAGGTAACCTAGTGGTTAGAGGAGGCAGGTAGTCTAGTGGTTAGAGGAGGCAGGTAACCTAGTGGTTAGAGAGGCAGGTAGTCTAGTGGTTAGAGGAGGCAGGTAACCTAGTGGTTAGAGAGGCAGGTAGTCTAGTGGTTAGAGGAGGCAGGTAACCTAGTGGTTAGAGGAGGCAGGTAGTCTAGTGGTTAGAGGAGGCAGGTAACCTAGTGGTTAGAGAGGCAGGTAGTCTAGTGGTTAGAGGAGGCAGGTAACCTAGTGGTTAGAGAGGCAGGTAGTCTAGTGGTTAGAGGAGGCAGGTAACCTAGTGGTTAGAGAGACAGGTAGCCTAGTGGTTAGAGAGGCAGGTAACCTAGTGGTTAGAGGAGGCAGGTAACCTAGTGGTTAGAGGAGACAGGTAGTCTAGTGGTTAGAGGAGGCAGGTAGCCTAGTGGTTAGAGGAGGCAGGTAGCCTAGTGGTTAGAGGATGCAGGTAACCTAGTGGTTAGAGGAGGCAGGTAACCTAGTGGTTAGAGGAGGCAGGTAACCTAGTGGTTAGACAGGCAGGTAGTCTAGTGGTTAGAGGATGCAGGTAGTCTAGTGGTTAGAGGAGGCAGGTTTTTATTTTATTTTTATGTTATTTCACCTTTATTTAACCAGGTAGGCTAGTTGAGAACAAGTTCTCATTTGCAACTGCGACCTGGCCAAGATAAAGCATAGCAGTATGAGCAGACAACACAGAGTTACACATGGAGTAAACAATTAACAAGTCAATAACACAGTAGAAAACAAAGGGGGAGTCTATATACAATGTGTGCAAAAGGCATGAGGAGGTAGGTGAATAATTACAATTTTGCAGATTAACACTGGAGTGATAAATGATCAGATGGTCATGTACAGGTAGAGATATTGGTGTGCAAAAGAGCAGAAAAGTAAATAAATAAGAACAGTATGGGGATGAGGTAGGTGAAAATGGGTGGGCTATTTACCAATAGACTATGTACAGCTGCAGCGATCGGTTAGCTGCTCAGATAGCTGATGTTTGAAGTTGGTGAGGGAGATAAAAGTCTCCAACTTCAGCAATTTTTGCAATTCGTTCCAGTCACAGGCAGCAGAGTACTGGAACGAAAGGCGGCCAAATGAGGTGTTGGCTTTAGGGATGATCAGTGAGATACACCTGCTGGAGCGCGTGCTACGTATGGGTGTTGCCATCGTGACCAGTGAGCTGAGATAAGGCGGAGCTTTACCTAGCATGGACTTGTAGATGACCTGGAGCCAGTGGGTCTGGCGACGAATATGTAGCGAGGGCCAGCTGACTAGAGCATACAAGTCGCAGTGGTGGGTGGTATAAGGTGCTTTAGTGACAAAACGGATGGCACTGTGATAGACTGCATCCAGTTTGCTGAGTAGAGTGTTGGAAGCCATTTTGTAGATGACATCGCCAAAGTCGAGGATCGGTAGGATAGTCAGTTTTACTATGTTAAGCTTGGCGGCGTGAGTGAAGGAGGCTTTGTTGCGGAATAGAAAGCCGACTCTTGATTTGATTTTCGATTGGAGATGTTTGATATGAGTCTGGAAGGAGAGTTTGCAGTCTAGCCAGACACCTAGGTACTTATAGATGTCCACATATTCTAGGTCGGAACCATCCAGGGTGGTGATGCTAGGCGGGCATGCGGGTGCAGGCAGCGATCGGTTGAAAAGCATGCATTTGGTTTTACTAGCGTTTAAGAGCAGTTGGAGGCCACGGAAGGAGTGTTGTATGGCATTGAAGCTTGCTTGGAGGTTAGATAGCACAGTGTCCAATGACGGGCCGAAAGTATATAGAATGGTGTCGTCTGCGTAGAGGTGGATCAGGGAATCGTCCGCAGCAAGAGCAACATCATTGATGTATACAGAGAAAAGAGTCGGCCCGAGAATTGAACCCTGTGGCACCCCCATAGAGACTGCCAGAGGACCGGACAGCATGCCCTCCGATTTGACACACTGAACTCTGTCTGCAAAGTAATTGGTGAACCAGGCAAGGCAGTCATCCGAAAAACCGAGGCTACTGAGTCTGCCGATAAGAATATGGTGATTGACAGAGTCGAAAGCTTTGGCAAGGTCGATGAAGACGGCTGCACAGTACTGTCTTTTATCGATGGCGGTTATGATATCGTTTAGTACCTTGAGTGTGGCTGAGGTGCACCCGTGACCGGCTCGGAAACCAGATTGCACAGCGGAGAAGGTACAGTGGGATTCGAGATGGTCAGTGACCTGTTTGTTGACTTGGCTTTCGAAGACCTTAGATAGGCAGGGCAGGATGGATATAGGTCTGTAACAGTTTGGGTCCAGGGTGTCTCCCCCTTTGAAGAGGGGGATGACTGCGGCAGCTTTCCAATCCTTGGGGATCTCAGACGATATGAAAGAGAGGTTGAACAGGCTGGTAATAGGGGTTGCGACAATGGTGGCGGATAGTTTCAGAAATAGAGGGTCCAGATTGTCAAGCCCAGCTGATTTGTACGGGTCCAGGTTTTGCAGCTCTTTCTGAACATCTGCTATCTGGATTTGGGTAAAGGAGAACCTGGAGAGGCTTGGGCGAGGAGCAGCGGGGGGGGCGGGGCTGTTGGCCGAGGTTGAAGTAGCCAGGCGGAAGGCATGGCCAGCCGTTGAGAAATGCTTATTGAAGTTTTCGATAATCATGGATTTATCGGTGGTGACCGTGTTACCTAGCCTCAGTGCAGTGGGCAGCTGGGAGGAGGTGCTCTTGTTCACCATTGACTTCACAGTGTCCCAGAACTTTTTGGAGTTGGAGCTACAGGATGCAAACTTCTGCCTGAAGAAGCTGGCCTTAGCTTTCCTGACTGACTGCGTGTATTGGTTCCGGACTTCCCTGAACAGTTGCATATCACGGGGACTATTCGATGCTATTGCAGTCCGCCACAGGATGTTTTTGTGCTGGTCGAGGGCAGTCAGGTCTGGGGTGAACCAAGGGCTGTATCTGTTCTTAGTTCTGCATTTTTTGAACGGAGCATGCTTATCTAAAATGGTGAGGAAGTTACTTTTAAAGAATGACCAGGCATCCTCAACTGACGGGATGAGGTCAATGTCCTTCCAGGATACCCGGGCCAGGTCGATTAGAAAGGCCTGCTCACAGAAGTGTTTTAGGGAGCGTTTGACAGTGATGAGGGGTGGTCGTTTGACTGCGGCTCCGTAGCGGATACAGGCAATGAGGCAGTGATCGCTGAGATCCTGGTTGAAGACAGCGGAGGTGTATTTGGAGGGCCAGTTGGTCAGGATGACGTCTATGAGGGTGCCCTTGTTTACAGAGTTAGGGTTGTACCTGGTGGGTTCCTTGATGATTTGTGTGAGATTGAGGGCATCTAGCTTAGATTGTAGGACTGCCGGGGTGTTAAGCATATCCCAGTTTAGGTCACCTAACAGAACAAACTCTGAAGCTAGATGGGGGGCGATCAATTCACAAATGGTGTCCAGGGCACAGCTGGGAGCTGAGGGAGGTCGGTAGCAGGCGGCAACAGTGAGAGACTTATTTCTGGAGAGAGTAATTTTCAAAATTAGTAGTTCGAACTGTTTGGGTATGGACCTGGAAAGTATGACATTACTTTGCAGGCTATCTCTGCAGTAGATTGCAACTCCTCCCCCTTTGGTAGTTCTATCTTGACGGAAGATGTTATAGTTGGGTATGGAAATCTCTGAATTTTTGGTGGCCTTCCTGAGCCAGGATTCAGACACAGCAAGGACATCAGGGTTAGCAGAGTGTGCTAAAGCAGTGAGTAAAACAAACTTAGGGAGGAGGCTTCTGATGTTGACATGCATGAAACCAAGGCTTTTTCGATCACAGAAGTCAACAAATGAGGGTGCCTGGGGACATGCAGGGCCTGGGTTTACCTCCACATCACCCGCGGAACAGAGAAGGAGTAGTATGAGAGTGCGGCTAAAGGCTATCAAAACTGGTCGCCTAGAGCGTTGGGGACAGAGAATAAGAGGAGCAGGTTTCTGGGCATGGTAGAATATATTCAGGGCATAATGCGCAGACAGGGGTATGGTGGGGTGCGGGTACAGCGGAGGTAAGCCCAGGCACTGGGTGATGATGAGAGAGGTTGTATCTATGGACATGCTGGTTGTAATGGGTGAGGTCACCGCATGTGTGGGAGGTGGGACAAAGGAGTTATCAGGGGTATGAAGAGTGGAACTAGGGGCTCCATTGTGAACTAATGGTGGTTAAAGAGGCAGGTAGTCTAGTGGTTAGAGGAGGCAGGTAACCTAGTGGTTAGAGAGGCAGGTAGCCTAGTGGTTAGAGAGGCAGGTAACCTAGTGGTTAGAGGAGGCAGGTAGCCTAGTGGTTAGAGGAGACAGGTAGTCTAGTGGTTAGAGGAGACAGGTAACCTAGTGGTTAGAGAGGCAGGTAGCCTAGTGGTTAGAGAGGCAGGTAGCCTAGTGGTTAGAGAGGCAGGTAACCTAGTGGTTAGAGGAGGCAGATAGCATAGTGGTTAGAGAGGCAGGTAGCCTAGTGGTTAGAGAGGCAGGTAGCCTAGTGGTTAGAGAGGCAGGTAACCTAGTGGTTAGAGGTGGCAGATAGCATAGTGGTTAGAGAGGCAGGTAGTCTAGTGGTTAAAGGAGAGCATTGGGCCAGTAACCTGCTGGATCGAATCCCCGAGCTGACAAGGTGAAAATCTGTCATTCTGCACCTGATCAAGGCAGTTAACCCATTGTTTCCCAGTAGGCTGTCATTGTAAATAAGAGTTTGTTCTTAACAGACTTGCCTAGTTAAATAAATGTTAAAATGTAAATTCCATGATTTGTTGTTGATGGTGATGGAAAACACTGTCTCAGGAGCCACTCCAGAATATTCCATAAGTGTTCCATCAGGTTGAGATCTGGTGACTGACTGACTGGCACAGACACACACACACACACACACACACACACAGACACAGACACACACAATCCCCCAATGCTCCTTTCAGACCTGTCTGACTGAGGTCTTCTATCCCCGGCAGCCTATATAACGGGTAACTGGGCCTGTTATATACATGACCCTTAAAGTCTGACTGAGGTCTTCTATCCCCGGCAGCCTATATAACGGGCAACTGGGCCTGTTATATACATGACCCTTAGTATCATGTTTTAATTAGCTTAGGAACCACACCTGTGTGGAAGCACCGGCTTTCCAATATACGTTGTATCCCTCAAGGGTTTCCATTATTTTGGCAGTTACCTTCATCATCCCCGTTTTGTTTGTTACACACAGAGTACGTGCTTGGAATAGTCGTGAGTTGATCAACCGACTGATCCAACAGAGTACGTGCTTGGAATAGTTGTGAGTTGATCAACCGACTGATCCAACAGAGTACGTGATTGGAATAGTCGTGAGTTGTTCAACCGACTGATCCAACAGAGTACGTGCTTGGAATAGTCGTGAGTTGATCAACCGACTGATCCAACAGAGTACGTGCTTGGAATAGTCGTGAGTTGATCAACCGACTGATCCAACAGAGTACGTGCTTGGAATAGTCGTGAGTTGATCAACCGACTGATCCAACAGAGTACGTGCTTGGAATAGTCGTGAGTTGTTCAACCGACTGATCCAACAGAGTACGTGCTTGGAATAGTCGTGAGTTGATCAACCGACTGATCCAACAGAGTACGTGCTTGGAATAGTCGTGAGTTGATCAACCGACTGATCCAACAGAGTACGTGCTTGGAATAGTCGTGAGTGGATCAACCGACTGATCCAACAGAGTACGTGCTTGGAATAGTCGTGAGTGGATCAACCGACTGATCCAACAGAGTACGTGCTTGGAATAGTCGTGAGTGGATCAACCGACTGATCCAGATATAAAGTTAAGACGTAAAGCAGAGCTCGTGAAAATACATCCCACCCACGATGCACTGGGAGTGACTATAGCCCAGCCATGTCATCCCTGGGCCTAGAGCAACAGATGTTTGAGACAGTTCTCCAGCTCCCCCCCCCCCCCCCCCCCCCCCCCCCCCCCCCATCGACCTCCCCTTCTCCCCTCTCATTGTCGACCGTGCGTAACGTGTGTCTGTTTGTGGTACCACCTCATTCACAGAGATTGTATCCGGGGCAGTAATTATTGGCTAACACTCCCCTCTACACCCTTCCAGCACCTCGGCATTGTGTTGACGTCTCAACTACGGCGGCCATCGTTAATCAAGCCATTTAGGACGGAGATGAACCCCAGAGACCCTGGACCGCCTCTCCGCCCACTGCTGGTTAATTAGGAAATGTTCAACCCTCCTGCTCAGTCAGAGAGACACAGCAAAAGAGAACACAGACAGGATGAAAAAAACACTTGTTTTCTCATAATATCTGTTGAGTTTTGGATGGACACACTATAGACCTAGACCCCATCCAGCATTACAATGTAGTTATCTATAGACCTAGACCCCATCCAGAATTACAATGTAGTTATCTATAGACCTAGACAATGTAGTTATCTATAGACCTAGACAATGTAGTTATCTATAGACCTAGACAATGTAGTTATCTATAGACCTAGACAATGTAGTTATCTATAGACCTAGACCCCATCCAGCATTACAATGTAGTTATCTATAGACCCCATCCAGAATTACAATGTAGTTATCTATAGACCTAGACCCCATCCAGAATTACAATGTAGTTATCTATAGACCTAGACCCCATCCAGAATTACAATGCAGTTATCTATATACCTAGACCCCATCCAGAATTACAATGTAGTTATCTATAGACCTAGACAATGTAGTTATCTATAGACCTAGACAATGTAGTTATCTATAGACCTAGACCCCATCCAGAATTACAATGTAGTTATCTATAAACCCCATCCAGAATTACAATGTAGTTATCTATAAACCCCATCCGGAATTACAATGTAGTTATCTATAGACCCCATCCAGCATTACACTGTAGTTATCTATAGACCTGTCTTACTTAATTTAATGTAGATTCATGAAATTCAGTACTGTAAATCATTTCTACTTGTAATCGAGTGTAATCGATCTAGGTTTTGACTATCTAGTGTCGTGTCTGTGTTCAACCCCCCCCCCGCGGTGTAATACAGAAGCCAGACCGTAGCGGCACGGACATCCCCTCAACCCCTGTGTCACATTTACGTATGAATAGCTGAGGGCTGAACAGCTCTTTTACGGCCCGGGGTAAAGCCTCTTACCACGGCTGCTCCCCTCATCCAGGACAGTGTCTGCAGCGAGTCCTCTCTCTCTAGGACTTGTTGAGCATCTGTTCACTACTCCTTTAGGTGATCTCTACTGAGGAGTGATCTCTACTGAGGAGTGATCTATACTGAGTAATCTCTACTGAGGAGTGATCTCTACAGAGGAGTGATCTATACTGAGTGATCTCTACAGAGGAGTGATCTCTACAGAGGAGTGATCTCTACAGAGTGATCTCTACTGAGGAGTGATCTCTACAGAGGAGTGATCTCTACTGAGGAGTGATGTCTACAAATCAAATCAAATTGTATTTGTCACATACACATGGTTAGCAGATGTTAATGCGAGTGTAGCGAAATGCTTGTGCTTCTAGTTCCGACAATGCAGTAATAACCAACGAGTAATCTAACCTAACAATTCCACAACTACTACCTTATACACATAAGTGTAAAGGGATAAAGAATATGTACATAAAGATATATGAGATATATGAGTGTA
The DNA here is from genome assembly GCF_045791955.1 of Oncorhynchus clarkii lewisi. NCBI lineage: Eukaryota > Metazoa > Chordata > Actinopteri > Salmoniformes > Salmonidae > Oncorhynchus > Oncorhynchus clarkii. The sequence goes on from NC_092149.1 coordinate 87,179,980, forward strand.
TGATATATGAGTGATGATAGAGAACGGCATAGGCAAGATGCAGTAGATGGTATAGAGTACAGTATATACAGTGCCTTGCGAAAGTATTCGGCCCCCTTGAACTTTGCGACCCTTTGCCACATTTCAGTCTTCAAACATAAGGATATAAAACTGTATTTTTTTGTGAAGAATCAACAACAAGTGGGACACAATCATGAAGTGGAACGACATTTATTGGATATTTCAAACTTTTTTAACAAATCAAAAACTGAAAAATTGGGCGTGCAAAATTATTCAGCCCCCTTAAGTTAATACTTTGTAGCGCCACCTTTTGCTGCGATTACAGCTGTAAGTCGCTTGGGGTATGTCTCTATCAGTTTTGCACATCGAGAGACTGACATTTTTTCCCATTCCTCCTTGCAAAACAGCTCGAGCTCAGTGAGGTTGGATGGAGAGCATTTGTGAACAGCAGTTTTCAGTTCTTTCCACAGATTCTCGATTGGATTCAGGTCTGGACTTTGACTTGGCCATTCTAACACCTGGATATGTTTATTTTTGAACCATTCCATTGTAGATTTTGCTTTATGTTTTGGATCATTGTCTTGTTGGAAGACAAATCTCCGTCCCAGTCTCAGGTCTTTTGCAGACTCCATCAGGTTTTCTTCCAGAATGGTCCTGTATTTGGCTCCATCCATCTTCCCATCAATTTTAACCATCTTCCCTGTCCCTGCTGAAGAAAAGCAGGCCCAAACCATGATGCTGCCACCACCATGTTTGACAGTGGGGATGGTGTGTTCAGCTGTGTTGCTTTTACGCCAAACATAACGTTTTGCATTGTTGCCAAAAAGTTCAATTTTGGTTTCATCTGACCAGAGCACCTTCTTCCACATGTTTGGTGTGTCTCCCAGGTGGCTTGTGGCAAACTTTAAACAACACTTTTTATGGATATCTTTAAGAAATGGCTTTCTTCTTGCCACTCTTCCATAAAGGCCACATTTGTGCAATATACGACTGATTGTTGTCCTATGGACAGAGTCTCCCACCTCAGCTGTAGATCTCTGCAGTTATTCCAGAGTGATCATGGGCCTCTTGGCTGCATCTCTGATCAGTCTTCTCCTTGTATGAGCTGAAAGTTTATAGGGACAGCCAGGTCTTGGTAGATTTGCAGTGGTCTGATACTCCTTCCATTTCAATATTATCGCTTGCACAGTGCTCCTTGGGATGTTTAAAGCTTGGGAAATCTTTTTGTATCCAAATCCGGCTTTAAACTTCTTCACAACAGTATCTCGGACCTGCCTGGTGTGTTCCTTGTTCTTCATGATGCTCTCTGCGCTTTTAACGGACCTCTGAGACTATCACAGTGCAGGTGCATTTATACGGAGACTTGATTACACACAGGTGGATTGTATTTATCATCATTAGTCATTTAGGTCAACATTGGATCATTCAGAGATCCTCACTGAACTTCTGGAGAGAGTTTGCTGCACTGAAAGTAAAGGGGCTGAATAATTTTGCATGCCCAATTTTTCAGTTTTTGATTTGTTAAAAAAGTTTGAAATATCCAATAAATGTTGTTCCACTTCATGATTGTGTCCCACTTCTTGTTGATTCTTCACAAAAAAATACAGTTTTATATCTTTATGTTTGAAGCCTGAAATGTGGCAAAAGGTCGCAAAGTTCAAGGGGGCCGAATACTTCCGCAAGGCACTGTACATATGAGATGAGTAATGTAGGGTAGGTAAACATTTTTCACATCAATTTCCATTATTAAGAGATTGCATCGTCTGTGGAACTATTGGGGCGGTAAGCGAATTGAAGTGGGTCTAGGGTGTCAGGTAGGGTGGAGGTGATATGGTCCTTGACTAGTCTCTCAAAGCACTTCATGATGACGGAAGTGAGTGCTACGGGGCGGTAGTCGTTTAGCTCAGTTACCTTAGCTTTCTTGGGAACAGGAACAATGGTGGCCATCTTGAAGCATGTGGGGGCAGCAGACTGGGATAAGGATTGATTGAATATGTCCGTAAACACACCAGCCAGCTGGTCTGCGCATGCCTGGGTGATTCTGAGACTGTTGACCGTGAATGACCGACCACGTGCCTGGGTGATTATGAGACTGTTGACAGTGAATGACCGACCACGTGCCTGGGTGATTCTGAGACTCTTGACATTGAATGACCGACCATGTGCCTGGGTGATTCTGAGACTGTTGACATTGAATGACCGACCACTTGCCTGGGTGATTCTGAGACTGTTGACACTGTATGACAACCCACGTGCCTGGTATCAGCATAGCTACAATACATCCTTTGTTTGACTGGTGAGACGTCAGCATACACCTTCATCAAGGGACCATAGATACACTGTTGGATAAAGGGGCTTGTAGGAATTAAAGCATTTCACTGGCAGGTCTACTACACCTGTTGTATTCAGCATTTCACTGTGAGGTCTACTACACGTGTTGTATTCAGAATTTCACTGTGAGGTCTACTACACCTGTTGTATTCAGCATTTCACTGTGAGGTCTACTACACCTGTTGTATTCAGCATTTCACTGTGAGGTCTACTACACCTGTTGTATTCAGCATTTCACTGTGAGGTCTACTACACCTGTTGTATTCAGCATTTCACTGTGAGGTCTACTACACCTGTTGTATTCAGCATTTCACTGTGAGGTCTACCTACACCTGTTGTATTCAGAATTTCACTGTGAGGTCTACTACACCTGTTGTATTCAGCATTTCACTGTAAGGTCTACTACACCTGTTGTATTCAGCATTTCACTGTAAGGTCTACTACACCTGTTGTATTCAGCATTTCACTGTAAGGTCTAGTACACCTGTTGTATTCAGCATTTCACTGTGAGGTCTACCTACACCTGTTGTATTCAGCATTTCACTGTAAGGTCTACTACACCTGTTGTATTCAGCATTTCACTGTAAGGTCTACTACACCTGTTGTATTCATAATTTCACTGTGAGGTCTACTACACCTGTTGTATTCAGCATTTCACTGTGAGGTCTAGTACACCTGTTGTATTCAGCATTTCACTGTAAGGTCTACTACACCTGTTGTATTCAGCATTTCACTGTAAGGTCTACTACACCTGTTGTATTCAGCATTTCACTGTAAGGTCTACTACACCTGTTGTATTCAGCATTTCACTGTAAGGTCTAGTACACCTGTTGTATTCAGCATTTCACTGTAAGGTCTAGTGCACCTGTTGTATTCAGCATTTCACTGTGAGGTCTAGTACACCTGTTGTATTCAGCATTTCACTGTGAGGTCTACTACACCTGTTGTATTCAGCATTTCACTGTGAGGTCTACTACACCTGTTGTATTCAGCATTTCACTGTGAGGTCTACTACACCTGTTGTATTCAGCATTTCACTGTGAGGTTATGTTCTGTAAAGTTGAACCTGTTGTATTCGGAGAGTGTGACAAGTACAATTTGATTTGATTCGCTATGCAAACAATAATCCCGATTGTTTAATGCGTGCTTTCATATCTTTTGAAAGCGCTCCTATTGGACCCATTGGAATGTATAATAACGATTTTACAACCAGACTTTACAATCAGAACGTTCAACTGCCATATTACAATGCTGATTAAAATGTTCCTAAAACTGAATTTCTGAAACTTCCCATAAACCCACTGTCATTGACACCTGTTCCAAACCCTAACTCTCACCGGTGGAGATGTTCTATCCTGACCAATCGCTCGGCTCCAAGCTTGTCCTATGAGATCCAACCAACGACAATTAATGAATGATGAGAATGTGTTGAATAAATGACCACCATCTCAGTAATGAGTTGACTTTAATGAGGGTTCCAAGGTCGAGATAGCTGTAGCTGGACGGAAGGTGGTTTATCTGTCCAGTCCACCAACCACCTATTTCCCACAGTGGGGAAAACACACACATTGTGTATGTACAAGTAGACATTGATCACGGACACTGTAGTCAGGTACAGGTCATTGATCATGGACACTGTAGTCAGGTACAGGTCATTGATCACGGACACTGTAGTCAGGTATAGGTCATTGATCATGGACACTGTAGTCAGGTACAGGTCATTGATCATGGACACTGAGGTCAGGTATAGGTCATTGATCATGGACACTGTAGTCAGGTACAGGTCATTGATCATGGACACTGTAGTCAGGTACAGGTCATTGATCATGGACACTGTAGTCAGGTACAGGTCATTGATCACGGACACTGTAGTCAGGTATAGGTCATTGATCATGGACACTGTAGTCAGGTACAGGTCATTGATCATGGACACTGAGGTCAGGTATAGGTCATTGATCATGGACACTGTAGTCAGGTACAGGTCATTGATCATGGACACTGTAGTCAGGTACAGGTCATTGATCACGGACACTGTAGTCAGGTATAGGTCATTGATCATGGACACTGAGGTCAGGTATAGGTCATTTATCATGGACACTGTAGTCAGGTACAGGTCATTTATCATGGACACTGAGGTCAGGTACATGTAATTTATCATGGACACTGTAGTCAGGTACAGGTCATTGATCATGGACACTGAGGTCAGGTATAGGTCATTGATCATGGACACTGTAGTCAGGTACAGGTCATTGATCATGGACACTGA